>NC_092502.1:145630823-145934616 GCF_047511675.1 Marmota flaviventris
CAGCCAGACTGCAGCATTTGGTGGGCCGCACAGAGAATGACTGAGGGTAAGTGATAAGGTAACTGCTCGCCCCTGAGGGCAGGGCGAGAGGATGGGTAGCCATTTTAAAATTCTTCTTTTGTTTTGTTTCGCTTTTGTTTTAAGTTGCTTGTCCCTGGAGATGAGTGAGACGGAAGAAAAACCGCTCACATCTGAGGAAAAACTATTTGCGTCTGAGGAACAGATAGGGAGAAAGGACGGATGGACATTTCGGGAGGATAGAAAGGCTGATATAATGATTTTGTGTTGTTCCATTTTTGTTTCATTCTGTCTCGGTTTTGTTTGGTGTTATCTTGTTGGGTTGTATTGTAGTAGAAATATGGGATCAGAAATTAGTAAAAAACAAACCGAAAGAGTGTTAAGTAAATTGTTAGAGGAAGGAGGCATCTCAGTAAAATCAAGAGCAATCAGGGCATACGTTGATACAATACAAAAATGTAGCCCATGGCTTTTAAAGGAGGAGTTATTAAATATATCACAATGGAACCATCATGGTGAAGATTTAAAAATAATAGAAAAGAAAAGCCCAGGGACTCTGCCAGTTGGCACATTGCCATTGTGGACATTCGATTCTTGTTTGCTTAGTCCAAAGCCTTCAGTTCAGACAATGGTAGAGGAAGGAGAAGACATATTGATTCAAGTAAAAGAGAAGGTCTCTCAAGTTAGTCAGACAGAGGAAAAGATTCAAGTAAAAGAGAAGGTCTCTCGAGCTAGTCAGACACAGGAAGAAAGTTTAGAGCAGAAAAAGCCATCAGGGGAAAAGTTACAACAGGAGACTGCTACTAACACCTTTCTATCACCAGAGGGCATAAGTGTCCAACCAACAGCGCCACTCCATATGCTGGGAGGCTCCCAAACCCCGCAGTTGATAGTTGGGATCCTGAGACAGGATCTCAAATATTAACATGCCCTGTACTTGAGCAGGCAGGAGGGCATCGAATTCACCATGCTTTAAATTTCAAAAAAGTGAAGCAGCTAAAAGAGGCTGTAACAACCTATGGTCCTCAAGCACCCTTCACTGTAAGCATGGTCGAATCCATTACCAACTTGAACATAACACCAGCAGATTGGGCTAACATGTGTAAAGCTGTGCTAAATGGAGGACAATACCTGTCATGGAAGGTTGCCAATGAGGAATTTTGCAAGGAGTTGGCTAGGCGAAATGCAGCAGCTGGTTATCCTCAGAGAAATCTAGATATGTTGTTAGGAAAGGGACCTTATGATGATCAGCAGCAACAAATTGCATATGATCCTGGCGTATACATACAAATTGCTGTAGATGCGGTTAGGGCATGGAAGACTTTACAAGGACATGGAGGTTTACAAGGTCAATTATCTAAGGTAATACAAGGAGCTAATGAACCTTACACTGAATTTGTAGATGGGCTTATTAAAACAGCTACCAGAGTTTTTGGGAATACAGAACAAGCAATGCCATTAATAAAACAACTGGCTTATGAGCAAGCGAATCGTTGGTGCAGAGAAGTCATTAGACCATGTAAACATGAAGATTTAAACACATATATTAAATTATGTAGAGACATTAATGAACAAGGGCAAGTCGTGGCAGCTGCAGTACAACAGATTTTAGATGCCAGGCCAAAAACATGCTACAATTGTGAACAAACAGGACATTTTAAAAGGAATTGCCCCATAGGAGGAGGGTTTAACAAAACTAGGTATCAAAGGAGTAGAATACCGGGTATTTGCCCATGATGCCATAGAGGGAGACATTGGGCTAATGAATGCCATTCTCAAACCACCATAGAGGGTACTCCATTATCAAAAAACGAACAAGGACCAGGTGTCTATCCACGATATCGTGGAGAAAGGCATTGGGCTCCATTGCCAAAAAATGGACAGGGAGGCCCAGTGCTCCAGGGCCCAAGACCACAAATATATGGAGCACTGGAGGAACCCAGCAACCCCATCAGGGTAGTGCCCAGGACACATTGTCCATTAAATCCCTCACTAGACAAACCAGAGGAAGCGCAGGATTGGACATCTGTGCCTCTGCCAGAACAGTACTAACTCCAGAGATGGGAGTTCAAATCATTCCCACAGGGGTAAAAGGACCTCTTCCCAAAGGAACAGTAGGCTTATTATTGGGACGCAGTTCTTCTACTCTAAAAGGACTTATGATAAGTCCTGGGGTAATTGATCCCGATTATGAAGGTGAAATAAAAATTATAGCCAGTTCTCCAAAAGGTATATCAGTAATTTCACCAGGAGATACAACAGCACAGTTACTAATAATACCCAGCCTACATGATAAATTTTCCAGTCATACTGTAGAAAGAGGTTCCAAGGGATTAGGCTCCACAGGTGTAGACTGGACTATGCTTTCTTTTAATTTAGATTCTCGCCCCATGCTAAAACTCAATATTCAAGGACATGAATTTAATGGGCTAATGGATACAGGTGCAGACCTTAGCATCATCTCTCATCAAGAATGGCCAAAACATTGGCCATTATAACAAGCCACTCAAACACTTCGAGGCCTAGGAGTGGCAACTAATCCCCATAGAAGTGCAATGGTATTAGATTGGAAGGATCCTGAAGGATGTTAAGGAACTATACAACCATATGTATTGGATCATCTTCCCATAAATTTATGGGGATGAGATGTCCTAGATCAATTATGTTTGACATTAACAAATAACATCAATCAAAATGCCCCCACTATTATGGCTAGACAAGGTTTTAGGAAAGGAAAAAGATTAGAAAAACAAGAACAAGGTATAGCAGCACCAATAAAAATAGATCAAGGAACAGACAGACATGGGTTGGATTTTCAGAAAGGGCCACTGAGACAATAAAAATTAGTTGGAAATCAGAAAGACCAGTATGGGTTCCTCAGTGGCCCCTGACTAAAGAAAAGATACAAGCAGCCCATGACCTGGTCAAACAACAATTAGCGGAAGGACATATACAACCTTCTGTATCTCCCCATAATACTCCCATTTTTGTCATCAAAAAGAAATCTGGTAAATGGAGATTATTGCAAGATTTAAGAGCCATTAATAATGAGATGGTTATTATGGGACCTGCTCAATCGGGGATTACTCAATTGTCTGCTTTGCCAAAAACCTGGTATGTTTTAGTTATAGATATTAAAGATTGTTTTTTTTTTTCAATTCCAATTCATCCTGAGGATAGTCCACATTTTGCATTTACTATCCCTGCACTGAATCATGAAGGTCCTGATCAGAGATATGAATGGAAAGTACTCCCTCAAGGGATGGCTAACAGCCCAACTATGTGTCAAATTTATGTTAACAAAGTAATCCAGCCACTTAGAAATCAAAATCCTGAACTACAAATATTTCACTATATGGATGATGTATTATTAGCACACAAAGATAAAAACACATTGCTAGAATGTTATGCCACACTTACAGACTTATTAAAAAATTATAATCTAGAGAGAGCAATAGATAAAGTACAATTAAATTTTCCAATTAATTATTTAGGAGTTCTATTATCCTCAACCATGGTCCATCCACCAAAAATTCAAATACGAGTAGATCAACTCAAATCACTTAACGACTTTCAAAAGTTTTTAGGAGACATAAATTGGATAAGGCCTTATCTAGGTATACCAACAGGAGAGTTGGGACCTTTATTTGATATCCTAAAAGGGCCATCAGATCCAAACTCACCCCGAATGTTAACGCCTGAAGCAAGAAAGGCATTAAAAATCATTGAAACATATATGGAAAATATGCATTTAGATAGAATTGATATAAGTTTGCCTTTGTTATTTATTGTACTACCAACAAAATATTCCTACAGGAGTATTTTGACAACAAGGTCCATTATTATGGATACATTTATCTTATTCTCCTAATACTATTCTTACTAGGTATCCTGAGGCTGTAGGACAATTAATACTCAAAAGAATAAAAGCAGCAAAGGGAGTGTTTGGAATTTCCCCCAATAAAATTATTACTCCATATACTATGGATCAAATTAATGAGTTAGCTAATGAGTTAAATACTTGGGCAATAATCATGTGCAAATCTAATGTTTCATTTGACAACCACTTACCATCTAATCCTTTATTGTCTTTTTGGTCATTGCATCCTGTAATTTTTCCAAAAATGACAAGAAAAACACCTATCATGAATGCTCCAAATATATTCACTGATGGGTCAAATAATGGTACAGCAGCAATAGTTACACCTGATCAAACTTTTACATTTTTAGTACCCAAACAATCAGCTCAAAAGGTAGAGCTTAATGCAGTATTACAAGCTTTTGTGATGTTTAAAGATTCTGTATTTAATTTATTTTCTGATAGTCAGTATATAGTTAATGCTATAGTATCCCTTGAAGATGCTGGTAGGATTTCCCCTTCCTCTACTGTTTTCTCTTTGCTTTCCACTCTACAAAGTCTAATCTGGGACAGAAAAGATCCATTCTTTATAGGACATATCAGGGCACATACAGGATTGCCTGGAGCCCTTAGTTTGGGCAATGATTTAGCAGATAAAACTACACATGACATACATATTTTCTCTACACTAGAAGAAGCTACAAATTTTCATAAAAATTTCCATGTCAATGCTAATACTTTACAAAAGCGTTTTAAAATAACTAAGGAACAAGCTAGACAAATAATAAAACAATGTCAAAATTGTGTGTGACCTTTTTACCACAAGTTAATCTTGGAGTCAATCCTTAGAGGATTGATACCTAACCATATTTGGCAGATGGATGTCACACACTTGCCAGAATTTGGAAAATTAAAATATTTGCATGTTACAGTTGATACTTCTTCCGGATTTTTGATGGGCTCCCTTCATGCCGGAGAAAAAACTAAAGATATTATAGCTCATTGCTTACAAAATTTTGCCACTGTGGGCGTTCCAAAACAGTTAAAAACAGATAATGCCCCTGGTTATACTTCTACCTCTTTTAAACAATTTTGTTCATCACTTGGCATTATTTATATAACAGGAATCCCATACAATCCACAGGGACAAGGAATAGTTGAAAGAGCTCATCAACCTATTAAAATGTACTTATTAAAGCAAAAAGAGGGAATTGGAAAGGGGTATATATCCCCCAAAGATAAACTTAAAATAACACTCTTTACTCTAAACTTTTTAAATTTGGATTCATCAGGTCTTAGTGCTGCGGAAAGGCATATGTGTCCAAAAAATGTACATAAGCCCAAGGTACTTTGGAAGGATATTCTAACAGGACAATGGAAAGGTCCTGACCCAGTAATTGTCTGGAGTCGGGGGTCTGTTTGTGTGTTTCCACAGGGAGAACAGCAGCCGATTTGGATTCCAGAGAGATTAACTCAAGCGATTTCTACAGACCAAAAAGAAGATGATTTGGCTCAAATCCATAACAACTGATATCCAAAACTCCAGTTTGCCTATTCTTACATCTGCGACAGAACCAGGATGCTTTTTTCAATATCTATTTTATTATTACTCTTTCCCACATCATGAAGTTCTATTTTGTTTTTTGAGCTCATACAGACCTAGGTTAATGTTTTGCTGATCAGTTCTATTTTTTGACTATAGAGTTTTTAAACTTTGCAATGGAGATTTCACCTGTTAAAAGTTATAAGGCCTTTACTATTATGTTATGTGTTGTATGTGTGCACACTTGTATGTGTGCACACTTGTGTTTTATGTTGTATGTTTGTATGTACATATGTCCATATATCATATATGATGAAAGCTCATGAAAAAAATGGATCCAAATATTTTTTTTATTCACGTGATTTAAATGGTTTAATTTAAATTGGGTAAACAACTGTTGAGGATTGTTTTAATATGTGAACAAAAAAGGAGGTTAACAGATCTGTTTGTTTACTTTCACCTTTCCTTTTCATTATATTTAATAATTCTGTTCAAGATAATGTAAATTGTTCAGAAAATTGTTTTCTTTTAGTGCCTTCTGGAATGTTACATAATTTTTTTCTTTAGCCATTATTGCCAGAATTCCTATCTTCATCCCAGTGCCGGTGAAGACAAAGATAAAACCAATCTACAGCCTCTGCAATTGCCATCACTGAACTGCTTGCAGAACTTGCCTGGACTATGTATCACTTGTATGCATTGTGAACTCACTTGTATGCATTGTGAACTATCTGTTGGTGCAGTGACTTGTGGTAGTGTTGGGGTATTTTTGCTGATGGTGTCATCGGTGGTACAATTTTTCCAAAAGGAGCCATCAATTGGCTTGGTGTATCTTCCTCCCTTCTGCTTGTCATGGTCGTTCAGCTAAAATTTGGGGGCCAACAGAGGTGAGGCAAAGAACCTCAGCCCCCCGCTGGTACAAAGACCTATCCACAGGTGTGGCTGTATGCTGGACTGGTAGTCAATGACAAGTAAGATCCAATTGCAATGGTACCAACCTAAGACAGGAGCTGTCGCCTTGAGGTCAGCTCATCTGATGATGGGTAAGGACCATATGTACTATTGGACAACCTAAGGCAGGCACGGTCCCTAAGCCACATGCTTGTTGTTTAAACAGAGAGGGGGAGATGTTGAGAGCCACAGCCAAAGGGGCCCCAGCA
Organism: Marmota flaviventris; assembly: GCF_047511675.1. Classification (NCBI taxonomy): domain Eukaryota; kingdom Metazoa; phylum Chordata; class Mammalia; order Rodentia; family Sciuridae; genus Marmota; species Marmota flaviventris. The sequence continues at coordinate 145,637,404 of NC_092502.1, forward strand.
AACTTCCAGCTGCCAGCTGATGATTGGCTCACAGCTTCCCCAGCAAACTTCTAGCTGCCAACAGATTGGCTCCTCTGCAGTGATGCTCATTGGGCTGTTTCCCCACTCTTTCAGACCACGGAGCTGCTCATTGGGGGACTCTTTTTGGCTCTGCCCACACGACCCAGCCAATCGGCCTCAAGAGCAGGAGGAGTGGGGGAGGTTGAGAGGCTTGTGGGAAGCCAGTGGTGGCAGTTGGGCTCTGAAGGTTTTCCTGAAGAGCTGTGTGATGTGGTGTGTGTGTTCTAAAAATAAAGTTCGTTTATTTTAACAAGTGGCTCCTGAATTGTGCCCAGCCAGACTGCGACACCATTATTCTATCCAGAACTTCGATCAGCCTCACATTACAATCTTAATTTCCTCCACACAAGACCTTTGTTCTGTCTGGTGTTCATTTCTTTGAGAAAGCTGAGATGAGTGTGCACTACCCATCCGGTACCTGAAAAGATGCTTTTTTCCCCTCAGCTTTACAGTTGATAGTTAGGGAATGAAAAATGTGATACACCTCTTCCATCAGGCCATAACTAGAAGCAAGCTGTAGGAAGAAGCAGTTCCCATGTCCTTTTGTGATTGTCATTCTCCTACGTACAAAGGAATTGGATCCAGCCCATGACACCAAAGAATAATCAACATACAACATAATACGTAGATGGTAAAATGAGAAGTGCATGTTAAAAGTCCTGTTGGCTGCACTCACTCATGTGACAGCACTTCTTGAATGACCCTTTTGGCAAGCACAGCTCCAAATTTTGGGTACATGAAAATTAAAAACACATATTCGCATATCTCAGATTTTACTGGGGCACCTCAGCCAACTGAAGTTGAGAGGAATGGGGGCTTTCAATGATAATTTCCAGAAAGAATTTCAATTTGAACCAGCGTTGGTCCAACTGGACAGAAAGAAGAAAGCCAGGAATTAGCATGATCCATTGTCATTTTTGATGAATATGCAGAATTATAAAGGTTCACCAAATAGAAAATAATAGAATTATGGAATAACTGAAAGGCCTGCCTATAATCTTAATAGGAAATGAAGGAAAATTACAGATTTCTAAGGCGGGAGAAACAGCAAGATGAAATTTAAAAATAGTCTCACAATTATTCGGAAATATAGAATGCATTGTTGTATACATATAGGATATCAAAATCATAATAAAGACATATCAAGAGTAAAATACAGAGAACAGTAATTCTCAGGATTTCTTAACTCATCCAAACATTGATTCTCTGGAAAGTGTTTCTTGGTGATAAAGTACAATGGAGTTGATTGTGACACTTGGCACAAACAGAGATTCAGTTTTCTCAGAAGTATAATCTGTGAGAGAGATAAGATGGGCACTCTATCTGCACAAGTTTGGTATTGGTATAAAAATAATTTGATTGTAGTCATCAAAGCTGAGAGGATTCACTGTTATGCTTAATTTCTTTGTTAGAGCAGGGACATAAATTTAGGGCTCAGACATAAACTTAGGGCTCAAAATTTAACAGATAAAATATACATTTAGCTTAAACTTAATAGACTTAATACTAATTTAGATCCTATGACTATTCAGCATGGGGAAATACGAAATTAGAAAAAGAATTCTGATAAATTTTGGCTTATCTTCTTCAATTATAGAACATGTGATTCAATTTTTCTCATATGAAATAAAATTTTGAATTTGTCTTTTAACTTGATTTTATTTTAAAACCAATTACTTTCTAAGACTGGAAATTTAAATGTTTACCTGAAAAAGATGCAATCCATATATAAGACAAACCACACAGACATTGAAAATAAGACCCCAAAGTATCTATCTGCTTCAGGGTAAAAACGACTAAGAATTTTGAAATGGAATTGAAATTTCACAATATTGTTTGCCATAAAAACAAGAGCTGAAGTTATCTCCTCTTCTTGGAGCTCAAATCAGCACTCATTTGAAAGAGTTGAGAAATACATTATGAAGATTGCAAAACTGAGTTTCTGGCCAAGCTGTGGGCAATTAGAAAGAGTTAGGGGTCTGGAATGAGAGCTAAAGGGAAAGCACTTATTTTGAGCTTTCAGAAGACAGGTGGGATTGGAAGAATGGAGGAGGGAAAGAGGAGGCTCAGTGATGGTGGTGGCTGATAAATCAGACCCTGAAGAACAGACAGGATTGACTTCAGGAAAGAAACTTCTCTTTTTGCAGAAGGAGGATGGAAGACCAGTGTTAAGGTAGAAAAGTTGGGACCTGGGAAAGAAATAGGAACAAGATTGGTGTATGGTTAGGATTGGAGTGAGGATAGATCATAAATAACTTTCAATAAGGTCTTCATCCTCCAGGACAGTGGCTTTGGAATTTTATTGACTATGACTCATGATAAGAAATAATTTCCCCCATATAGGCATATATATATATATATGTATGTATATATATATATATATATATATATATATATATATATATATATATGTATGTATATATATATATATATATATATGTATACATATATATATATATATATACACACACACACACACACACACACACACACACATATATACACATACACACAAGTATGTACAATCGCCCAAATAGAGCAAAGATGCTCTTCCTTCCCTCAAATATTTATTCCTTCCATATATTTAGCCTTATTACATGCAATGTCCTCTGATACTTTTTATTCAAGTTTATCTGGTACTATTTCACTTAAGGATTCTTCAGTGACCCACCAAAGGAATTCCATTTTCTGCATGAAAGTAAACAATGCTCTAGTGCAATTCATGAAAGTGAGTATAGGAATAGAATAGGGTTTTAAGAATATCAATTGTGCGTGTTGCACAGGATAGACCAGAGAAGAAAAAGCAAGGAAACCCAGACTAATGATTATTGTGGTCATGAGGACAAATATTTTTTTGCATCAATCAATGGCAAGTGAGCAACGTCATTGTAAAACATGCTGAGGAGAGATAATAGAATGATCTAAAGTGATGAGAAGTAGAAATGAAGAGATGAATGTAAGGCAGGTGAAGGACCAATAAAGAATGTTTTAAAAAATCTATGCCTATGAATATCTATTTATGAAGAAATATTGCATTATTCTTAAATCAAATCAAATCAGCTATATGAAATAATTGCCTCAAAAGCTTTGAAACACTATAATCAACTCTAAGCTACTAAAAATTCAGCCAACTAGTAATAAAATGCAAAAATTCACATAGCCTTAGGAAAAAGAAAGAAACATATGCTGACTTCTACAATGTGCCAGGCATTAATATGTGTATTTTTCATTTAATCCTCACAACTTTATGAAACAAATATTAACCTTCTTATTCTACAGATAAGAAAACAAGTTCAAGAGGTTAAGTAGTTTGTTTATTTCTTTTTCCCCCCGAAAATGAAAGAGCTAGTCAGCTCAAAAAGACGTCAGGACCCAGTCATATCTAGTTACAAGCTTGGACATAATTGATAGTGCAAAAATTCTAATTATGAAAAAAGTCTCCAATAATTTTTTAAAGCATTAGGTTTTTGTTTTTGTTTTTTCCCCAACAAATTGTATTTCAGTACACAGCACCACTCTTCAATCCAGCTTGTGATCTCAGAATAACTCTTTGCAGTCCACACTTGATTTTTTTTTAACAGAAGAGAAAGATACATAATTCAAATGACAGGTAACACTTTTAAAAAGAAACCTTTTATTTCGTTTTGTAATTGCTAGCCGACCCTTAGCAGCCTCCTGCTATTGCGTATGCACGCTCAGGTCTTACCCGCCAGCAGGGGGCGGGCCACGATTTCTGTCTCCTGCTGCTGTGCTCTGCGCCCCCTCTTCTTGAACTTGTCACCTGGCTCTACCCTGGAGACGCTTCCTTAGCAACAGGTTGCCCTGAGCAACAGAAAGACGCGAGCCAGAGAGTTCGGTTCCTGGAGAGTTTCTAGCACCTGCTTGAGGTCCAAAGCGCGGGCGAGCCATGTCTGAGATCCTCTGTCAGTGGCTCAACCAAGATTTGAAGTTGTCCCGGACCGTGAGTGAGTGCCCATGGGCGAGGGCGAGCGGGAGCCGAGCGAGACTAGCTGGTGGAAGGTGGCGGGCGGAGCTCCAGCTGCGCAGGTGGGCACCTGCACTCTCGCAGCGCTCCGCCCCCTCCGCACTGTCCCAACTCTGTCCCCAGCTGCCCCACAGTTCACCCCAGCTGGCCTTTTTACATACCCCACTCTGCTACTCCTGAGTTTCCTATCAGCACGGTGGGCCCAGCACCACAGTTTCTGACCTACTGTGTGTTCCTAAGCAATCAGAGGTAGTTTAGGGAAGGCTCCTATGCTGGTCTCAGCAGTCTAACCCTGACATTGCCTCCTTCACAACATCAGAAGCATGGTGTGCTGACAGGCCAATGGAATAGGAAATTCTGTGGATTAATTAAATTGCCTTCTCTGAGTGTGTTTTCTCTATGTATAAATGGATCCAATCGGATTCTGCACGTTTAACCTCTCATCAGGGGAAAGTGTATGTGCAATGGGTTAATGTGGAATAGTTAACATTTATCACTTTTGGAAATTTTAAGCTGAAAATTTACATACTTAGCTATTTCTGGCTACTATTTGCTCTTCCCTAATTTACTAGCCTGATTTTATTCTAAACATGAAGTTACCAAAAAACAAACAAAACAAACTCCTAACCTCAAACAAACTCCTAACCTCAGAGGCAATTTACACACCCCCAAACCAGTAACAATCAAATAATTCCAATACAGTATTACACGTCTCATCCTCTTTGTTGTTTATTTAGTGGGAATTCATTTTAAGGTGGTATTGTTTTTTTTCTTGGCAAGAAGGTTTTCAGTGCAATCACCTTCATTCTGTTTTCCCAGACGAACTCTTGCATCACTGTCAATTTGCTACCAGTGGGTTGTGATGCATGCTCAACCTTAGGTCACCTGTAGATTCCAATCTATGTAACCAAAGCGAATAATCTTCAGTGAGTTAGATTTAAACAGACCATTTTCCTAGAAAACAATGCTTAGATGTATACATTAATGAAATATTTTGGAAAACAAAAAGTTGATCAGTACAAAATTACACCTGGAATTCAAAAATTCAATTTATAATGAAAAATAAGCAAGTGAAATGTTACTGAAAGATTTGCTGAACAATTCTTTAAGAATTGTCAGTTATGTTCAAGAATAAACACTGCCTTTTTAAAACAAAATTCCTGTGAACTCACCATAAGAGAAAACGAGCATTAGAATATCATAACTGAACATTCTCGAACCATAAATAGATACCTTCAAATTCCATGTACTATAGAAATCAGAGCCTTTGTAAGGATGGATATACAAAACAGTCTATATTATCTAGGATTCTGGATATGGATATATTTTAAATTGTAAATACTTTTTTCATGCATATTTTAAATTATTCTGTCATTTTAGACATATTATCAATAGTATCGAAGGAGCAATAAAGAGAAAATTGGGTTCAAAAAAATTAAGTATTGCTAAGTCTTGCTATTATAGTATCCAAAGTAAGAATTAATAATCTTTCGGTCTCACATTTTACACTCAGTGAAAAATAATAACTATTGTATACTTGAGAGGGTCTCAAATGAAACTGTAAATGGAAAACATCTACCAGACTTCTTAGTATCTGATAGATGTTCAATAAACATTACTTCAACTTTTTACAGGCAATATATATAGTGCCTCATATAGCACTTGTTACATAATGGACACTTAATAATTGTTTATTAAATGAGAGTACATGAGAGGAAAAAGTACCATATTATTTTAGATTTCTTCATCTTGATGTCACCTTGGATTCTTTAATGTTGAACTTTGTGATTTCAGAAGTTCTATTTTGTTACTTTAAGCAAATTTCTAAATGAATTCTAAGGAATTTCTAAGTAAAATTATATTTTTCATATTTCTTTCAGTAATATTCCTTATGCTAATTTTTACTATAAAATGAATTATTGAATTTCAGATGTATTTTTTGCATTGAGTGACATTTTTGTATTCTAAGGTATTTCATTAACATATACATCTAAGCATTATTTTCTAGTCAAGTCACCAATTTCTAATGGAAAGAAGAACAGCAGTATAACTTATTCTGGCAAATGATATGAACATGATACATGAACTTGGTGCCCTGGGGCACTCAGGAGAAGATTGAATTTATAAATCAGATTGCTTATTTACAATCACAAATTACAGATTATCAAAATGACTCCAAAATCAAGCTAATATTTTATTTATTTCACACTTTTTCTGACCTAGACATATTTTTTATGATTCATGAAATGTGCATTCCTTTTATTTTTTTAAAATTTTTTTATTGGTTCCTTTTAGTTATATATAATATTAGGATTCATTTTGACATGATTATAAAATCATGGAATATAATTTGCTCTAACTTAAACCCCAGTACTTCTCCTTTCTCTCCCCTCTTCCATTCCATGTTCCCTTCCATACTGATCTTTCTACTTACTTATGATTTTTTTAAATTTAGTACCACCCAAAGGTGAGATTCACTGTGGTATATTCACATATGTACATAGAAATGGTAGGTCAGATTTGCTCTACCTGTCTTCCCTTTTCCCATCCTTCCTCCAGTCCACTCAATTCCCTTCCTCTATTCCACTGATCTTAGTGAGGTGTTGAAATCCGGAGGGCTCAGCCCTTGTGAAGAGTTAAGGCCATCAGGACAGGAGTGGGTTAATTATTGCTAGAGTAGCTCCTGATACATGGATCAGTTTGTCCCCCTTCCCCTCTGTATCAAGCACTCACTTGCTCTTCCGCCTTCTGTCATGTCATTGTAGACCAAGAAGGCCCTTGGCAGATGTCAATACCTTGACACTCTTTAGACTCTAGATACCTTAAACTTTTTAGTCTCTAGAACTATGAAGAAAAAATATTTTTAGTAAATTATCCAGTCTGTGTGTTTTGTTCCAGCAACAGACAATAGACTGAGACAGACATCATTAATTCTTCTTTGTCAGGTGTAAAAATGGAAGAGAGATATTGAGAACTTTGTTTAAGGCTGTGCAGCTGGGAAGCTAGGTTTCCTGCCTTTTGGTCCATTCCTCTTCTAACCAAGTGTCATTGAACCACACATTTTCTTTTCCTTAAGCTCTTAGGGTCATTAGAAAATATGTTGCTTCTGATCAAAAGCAACAGACTTTGATATTTCCTAGCTAGTTTAGCAGCATTTTTTTTTTTAAAAAAAAGAAAATTAAAACTTGGCTTCTGTTCACTAGAAATTAATAGAGTAGACCTTAGCAGAAAAACTGTGAGGTTGGTTAGTCTTTACTTATCCCACTGAATGTGAATTTAAATATTTTGTTGTAGAAATCAACTGATTACAGGTGCTTGCCCAGAGTGGAAGAGGGTGTTATATCCTTCCTTGCCATAAAAGCGGGCCTGCATCTGAAGACAATGTCAAATATTCCTGAATATTGGAATACTGTTTAAACAAGTATGTTTGTACTGTAGTCATTGATGGTCTGTTATTGACTTTACAAATTGTATAATTAATATGACCTGCTTTCATGAATTAGAAGATGGTAATAATAACAATAAAAATTGTCACCGAGCACTTAAATATGGACCTGGCATTGTGCTGAGCAATTTATACACAATCTCTCATTTATTTCTCAAAACAACTCATGAGGTGAAGCCCATCACTGTCCCTCTTTTACAAATGAGGAAGGATGGTTATATAATCAAGATCAAGTGGCTTATAAGCTAGCAAGGAGACAAGCAGATTCTTTTCTCTGGAGCCTACCTGTTCCTCATTACCATGTGGAACATGGATGACTGTAAGTGCTTTTCTTGAGATGGCTTGGTACCATGTTAATGGAGAAGCACATGGACCATTTCGCCTGCTGCTCCAGCCTAATGTAGACCTGACAGAGAGGCACACATCAAAGATTTTAGCAAAAACAGACTTAAGTGATAGGGACCACATAGCTTGGAAGACCAGAAACAAGGTTGAATTATTGCTAAATGACTTTAATCCCAAATAAAAAATCATTTTGGGCTCAGGATGAAGATTGTCAGTGGGCATCTATGGTTTATTTATTTCTTATATATAGTCATTGTTCATTATCCATGAGTCAACCTGCCACTTCTGACCCATAGGAAATTCCACTTATTCGTACAAATTAATTTATGGAAGTAGCTCCCATAAAATTAGTCATGTTATTCTGTGAACTTTAGTTGGAAGAAAAACATGATATATCAAAGGAGGAAAATGAGCTTTCATTTTTTTCTTATGATTTCGCTCTCCCCAACAACTTCCTTATTCTCTCCCTCTTTATTTGGCTTCTTATCTCTTTCCATTCTCTTATATTAATCTGTAGATTCTTAGCTTGTATGCTTTTTATTCATCTTTTTCTTATCAAATGTCTTGCATGCATTCTTTCTTGTTTCTTCTTTTTATTTTTTACCATATGTCATCATTTGCTATATTCTTCTCTTATTGTACTCAGTTTTGCTAATGTAGCACACAATAAATCTGAAGTGTCTTATGTGTAAAAAACTACAGATGGATTTTTTTTATATTTGTTTATTTGTCGTAAACCCACCCAGACAAGAAAATGTGCTTTCCTGTCCATTTTTGATCTTTATACCAGCACCTCTATTTTATCCATATCAGAATTGCCTTATTAATATGCTATGCCATTTCAAAGGAAATGGATTATGATTTTATTTTTTCAAGTGACCTTTTTGTAGCAAATAGCTTACTACAGACCATTTGTCTGCTACATCGAGGGTGACAGAATAGGATTTGGCTATCCCCTGGTTATTCATGGGCTAGACTTCCAGTGTTCAATCAACATGAGCATCAGGCACAGTGCAAGCCCCAGAGAGATGTGGAAAGGAGATTACCTGAAGATGAAGTAGCAACAGCTCCTAAAAAAGAAAGCAATAAGCCAAAAACTAGACCAAAGCCTGATGGCCTAGAACCAGAAAGAAAGATATATCCATGGTTTAATGACAGCATTTTGCCAATCACACTTCAGAAAACTAAGAGAGTATGGATGGGCTAGTGGGCAGAGAGGCAGAGGAGACTGGAAGAAGGGAGCAACCAACAGAAGGGGCAGAAGGCACAGAGTAGGCCAGATGACACGTGGAGGACAGGGTGGCAGCCAGGCCAGGGAACAACCTTGGCAGCTTGCAGTGAGGGTCCACACTGGACAATGAAAGCAGCAGTGATACAGAGGAGGTGATGTCTCATTTCTGCCTTTTGCAGTCAGAAAGAGACATTTGGATTTCAGTTGCTTCAGACTACCAAGGTCTGATGCCCAAAGGCATTGGCCAAGTATCAGATGGCATTTAGTGTAAGATCCAGCCAATCCTCTCATTTTAGTAACATCACAAGGCACTATGGTATTCAGGTGGTACCATGTTCAAGTAGGGACAGTTCAGTGCCTTGATTATGAAATACAACTTTAAGGGTATCCAACCTGCACACCAGAGCTAGTGTTTGCCATGAATTACAAATTCTTTTTAGAAGGTACCTGTTCTCTATGTGTATTTTCTCCTGAGTAACACTGGAAACTCAGATAAAGACACTGTTTTGCAAAGACTCATATGACTGATAAAAAAAAAGCACCAGACCATCAACTGTAAAAGAATGTACCCTGTTTTTAGAGGAAGATCATTTTCTGACCTGAGACTCCTCCTATGAACTAGATATCTGAGTGTAAGTTTAGGTGATTTGAATAGTTTATTTTCCTGGAGCTTATAAAATTTTTATTTATTTTCTTGTTAAAGAGATTCATATACCAAATCAGTTTTTGACAGTTTACTACCCTTTATTTTCTGTTATAAATTGAAAATTACATAACCATAATCAATAGATTTGAATGCTGTTTAGTTCAGAAGCTTACCTTGAGGAAATAGAATCAAAGGAAATAATTTGCATCTCTTAAAACTACTTTAGTATTGTATTGATTCAACTTAAGGATTGGAACATTATTCAAACTTTAAAGTACTTTGAGAACAAATATTAACAAAGTCTTGAATATAGTCTTCTACTGCTGATGACATGGAGTCATCTGAGTGAGGTGTCTGGGCAGGGGCCTTCACCAGGTAACTCACCTTACCTCCTGCAAATCAGGATACACTATTATTCTGCATATTCAATAAGCCTACTTGTTATTAGCCCAATAGACAAAATAGAAGGACCGATACAACTGAGTCTGTGATACTACAGAGACAGACAGTGGTGTTTTTTTTTTTTTTTTGTGTGTGTGTGTGTATGTGTGTGGTGCTGGGGGATTCACTGCTGCTGTCTAAATGATGGCAACATGTTGAAGATTTGTGGAGGATATAAAAATCATGTGAGAAATTATTTGGCTTATAAAAATATTATTTATTTTGTCTATCAATTTTGTGTATTGCCCTTAAATATGATAACTATCCTTCACTTCATTAAATATACAAGTGACCTAAAACTAAGGACATTGTTAAAGAAAGAAAATTCTATTAAATACTTAAATTTCTCCTATTATATGCCTACTATGTGATAGGTATTATACTCAACAATTCTCATATATTATCTGCAGTCTTCAAAATGGCTCTCCATGCAGGGTGTGGTGGCAATGGCTATAATCCCAGTAACTGGGGAAGCTGACACAGGAGAATCACAAGTTCTGTAACTTAGAGATACTCTAAGCAACTTAGCAAGACCCTGCTTCAAAATCATCATCATCATCATCATCATCATCATCATAGGGGTTTGCTACAGATCAGTGGTAAAGCACCCCTGAGTTAAATCCCCAGAAAAATAAAGAGAAAGAAAGAAACAAAGAAAGGAAAGAAGGAAGGAAGGAAAGAAGGAAAGGAAAAAAAAAGGCTGTCCATTGTCCATGATAAAATACTACTAGGATGAACAAAAAAGATGAAATCCTATTATTCAAGACAACGTTAGTAGAAGTGGAAATAATTTTGTTATGTGAAATAAGCCAGGCACAGAAAGACAAGTAATTCTGCTCTCACTCATATGTGGAATCTAAGAAAGTTGATCCCGAAGAAATTAAGAATAGAATGGCAGCAACCAGAGTCTGGGGAGGGCGGGGAGCAGAGATAGGTGGGGAAATTGCGCAGTGAGTACTAAGCTGCATTAGATAGGCCAACAAGTTCTGGTGTGCTGTGGCACAGAAGGAGAACTACAGATAACAGTAATGGACTATGTGTTTCAAAAAGCTTAACAAAAGAGGATTTTGAAAGTTTTTACCATAAAGAAATGATCTGAGGACATAGCTATGTATAACCCGATTTAAATATTATACAGTGTAGAGTATATTCACGTATCAGAACATCACAAGTTACCCCATCAATAAGAAGTACAATTTTTGTTTATACCTATTAGTTAAAAATAAACTTAATTAATAATTCAAATAACTCTCCAAGATAAGACACAGATATAGTTATCTCTGTTCTAGAGACAAAGAGACAGAAACACAGGAAGGTTAAACTGCTTGCCCAAGATCGCATAGCAAGTAAGGGGCAAGAGAGCCAAGATTCCAATAGAGATGTTTCTGGCTCCAAAGATATTTTTCCTCTGGTATAGTGCCATTGTTGAATAGGACAAGAACTGGACCTCTGTGACCCTAATGAACCACAAAGCAAAAGCTTGATTATGTTTAATAGGGTTTCTATAAAAAGGTGCATATTATTTCAGTAAACTTTCCATTGTTTTAAGGTTAAAAACAAATTGTTATTTTTAAAAGATGAATTGCACTTCAATTAGCCAGAATATACTATCATCATAGGTTATATGAATAACTAAAATAGAGTGCTTTTATAAAATATATTCAAGGTTTATACTTAGATCTAAGGTTACTTATAATTTGGGGGGTTATGCTTTGTTTAATTTTAATCAAAAATGTTCTTTCTGTTCTCTCAAAAGCTTGTAGATCATCAATTATTGATTTATACTTGGGCATTTTAATGTCTACTGTTACACATTTACTTTGACTATTAAAAGTTGTTTCTAGAAATATAGTTGTGGCATTTTAAGTTCAAATTAAATTATGTGGTTTTTAACTCTACGTTTAAATTATAGTGTGACTTGATTTTTACTTTTCTATGTCAATGATTTAAAATTCAGGTCCCAAGGCATTTGCAAAGGCATTTTCCAGTGGCTACCTAATTGGAGAAGTTCTACACAAGTTTGAACTTCAGGATGATTTTTCAGAGTTTTCAGAAAGCAGGTCAGTAAGATAATTTTTTACTTAAAAAAGTCAATTCCTTTGGCATTTAGAATATTCAAAATAAATTTTAAAGAATCAATCATAAAATTTCTTCCAAACCTAAACCAGCCAAGCAGATGATTAGCATGGGAATGGTTGCTACCTCACATGTGCTTTCTTTCTGTCCTGTCAGTATAAGGGAAAGTTCAAAGGTGCAGCAAGACCTCATGTCCCATAGCACTTATTTTTATGTCTTCCATTTTTCTGAGTCTTAAGCTCAATTACTTTTCTTTTGTTAATTGATTCTTTCTCATTTTAAGAGAAGAAAAGGAGCAGCATATGGTGTCCTGGGTGGTCAATTAGTATTATTCTTTGTTTTAAAAATATAAAGCATAACTTAACTCATAATAAAAATCCATATTTTTGTTTTAGCAGCTTTATTGAAATATATTTCTTATACCACAATTCACCATTTTGAAGTTTACAATTAATTAATGGATTTTAGTATATTCACATACTTAGAATATTTGCAACCATTATCACTGACCACTGAGCCCCTGATGCCCACTAATCTATCTCTGTCTCTACGTATTTGCCTATTTCATATAATGAAATATGACATTTTGTGTGACTTCTTCCACTTACAATAATGTTTTCAAGGTTCATTCATATTGTCTTCTTCATTTCTATTTACTTGTTGATTAATTTCACTTAACTGGATGTGCCATGCCACATTTTGCTTACCCATCTGTCCATGAATGGATAATTGAGTTTCCACTTTTTGATTTTGAACACTATTTTTGCAGGAATGTTTTTATTCCTCTTGGGCATATGCCAAGGAGAAGAATTGTTGCACTATATAGTCTATGTTTACACTTTGAGGAACACCTAAACAGCTTTTTAAAGCACCTATACCATTTAAATTCCTACTAGCAGTATATGAGGGTATCAGTTTCTCCACATCCTCATCAAGGCTTGCTAATTTCTATATTTTTCATTACAACCCTCTGGGTGGGGGTGAAGTTGCATCTCGTTATGATTTTGATTTGCATTTCTCTAATGACAAATGATGTTGAACAGTTTTTCATTTGCATATTAGTTATTTTCATAGACTCATTGATGTAATATTTGATGAGATCTTTCACAGATTTTTAAATTAGGTTGTATTTTGCTGTCAGTGTTTTAGTTGAATTATAAATATTATTTACATATAAAGTTCTTTGTCAAATAAAAAAGCTGTAAATATTTTCCCACAAATCAGATTAAATGTTTACTTTCTTAATGGTATTCTTGAGGCACAGTCATTTTGATGAATTCCAACTAACCTTTTTTTTTTTTTTTTTTTTTGGTCACTTGTGGTTTTTGTATCTCTTTATAAATTAAGTTCTTTTCATTTCTGTAAGATCTGGACAATGTTTTTCTTTCATGATTTTAGTAATTTGAGTCTTCTCTTTTTTCTTGATTTGCAAACTTTATTAAGCGCCAACTATATATTTTTCTACTTGCTATTAAATTTACTCAGCTATGATCATCATTATTTATGCGTATCTGCTTCATTTGGGTTTATTTTCTCTTTTTCTAGTTTCTTGATATGGATATTTAGCTTTTTTGAGATCTTCCTTTTTAATATGTGCATTTGTGGCTCTTTAATCACTGCATTAACTGCAACCCATAATTTTGAAAGACTATTTCATATCTTTATTTGTCTCAAAGAATATTCTAATTTTCCCTGTTATTTCTTCCCATCCATTTTTTTTATTATTAGTTGTTCAAAACATTACATAGCTCTTGACATATCATATTTGATACATTTGATTCAAGTGGGTTATGAACTCCCATTTTTACCCCGTATACAGATTGCAGAATCACATCAGTTATACATCCACATTTTTACATACTGCCATACTAGTGTCTGTTGTATTCTACTGCCTTTCATCCATTTTTATTTAGAAGTATGCTTCAGGTTTCTTTTAGTTACTTTTGCATGACATGTTTTTCCAACCTTTAACTTTCAATAAATTTGTGTCTTTTGATCTAAAGTACATTTTCTTACAAATAGCACATAATTGAATCACATATCCATTATTCTGATACCTACTTTGTAATTATAGCTATTTAATCATCTTTTTTAATGTAGTTATGGAAGAAGTAGAATTTAAGTTTGCCATTTTGCTATTTGTTTTTGTATGTATTATCATTTTGGCTACTCCATTACTGCCTTCTCTTATGTTGAATAAATATTTTCTAACACAACCTTAATTTGATTATTTATTTCATTATTTTTGAGAGCTTTTAGTGGTTGACATAGCATTACAATTAATATTTGAAGTTAAATCAAGTTAGTTCATATAAACATTAATTTAATTTTAATAGTATACAAAAACTTTGGTTCAATGTAGCCTAGTTATCCCTCCATTTCTTTGTGCTCTTATTGGCATACAAATTACATCAAAGACCAACAACTCAGTTTCATAATTATTGTCTTACGTAATTAATTATCTTTCAAATTAAATAGAAGAAAACAGTTATAAACAAAAACACATATAAACTATCTTTCATTTCTCTGTGTAATAACCTCTGCTGATGTTCTTTATTTCTCATAGGATTCAAGTTACTGTTTATTGTTCTTTCATTTAGTTTTAAGAGTTCCCTTAGTATTTCTTGTATGGCAGGTATGCTGACAACACATTCTCTCAGTTTTCATTTATCCTTTAATTTTAATGTATAGTTTTGCTGAATGTAGAATTCTTGGTTAGCAGTCTTTCCTTTTTAGCACTTTGAACATGGCATGCCCCTCCTGTCTTCTTGCCTCCCAAGTGTATGACAAGAAGTCAGCGGTTCATTTTATTTAGAATCCCTTGTATGTGGTGACTTGTTTTTCACTTGCTGCTTGATTATTGTGTAAGCATAGATCTCTTTGAGACTAACCTGCTTGGAGTTCATTGAGTTTCTTGAATGTGCAGATACATGTTTTTCATCAAATGTGTAAAGATTTTTGGCCCTAATTTCTCAAAATATTCTTTCTGCTTTTTTATCTCTTCTGTTGCCTTTTGGGATTCCCATAATATGTATGGTAGTGTTTGATAATATCCCATAGGTCTTTGAGGCTTTGTTCATTTGTAAAACTTTTTGTGTTGGAGTGGTTTTAGATTTATAGAAAAATTGTGAGAGAATTCTCAGATCATTTATATCTAGCTTACACTATTAGCATCTTAGTTTGGTATAGTGCATTCATTACAGTCAATACAACCATATAGATACATTTCTATCAAATAAAGTCTGTATAACACTGAAAGTTTCTTCAATTTTACCTAAAGTATTTTTGTTCCATTATTCCATCTAGTTTACCAAATTATGTTAATAGACATGTCTGTCTCCTTAGGCTTTGCTTGGTTGTGTATACTTTCTCAGATTTTCTTTGGATTTGATGATCTTAACAATTTTGAAGTACACTAGTCAAGATTTTGTAGCTTGTCCCCTACCTGGAATTTGTCTGATGTTTTTCTCATGATAGAGTGAATTTATGTGTTTTGAAGTTCTGCTCAATTTTCTTCATTCTTTTCTCTTATTGTTCTCCCCCCAAATAATTTCAGTTGAACTATTAGTTTTCTGATTCTTTCTCCTATCCAGTCAAATCTGCTGTTCAACTCTTCTCGTGAATATAGTATTATTAAATTTCAGAATTTCACTTGATTCTTATTTTTACAATTTCTATGTTTTATTGATCTTCTCTTTTGTTGAGACATTCTTCTCATGCTTTTGACTTTTTTTTTTTTAAAAAAAAAAAGGTTTCCTCTGGGGTTTGAACATATTTATAATAGTCTACTGAAGGTCTTTGTCCTGGGCTTCCTCAGAAAGTTTCTACTGATTCCCTTTGTTCATGTATGGCCTACCTTCTTGTTTCTTTGTGTGCCTCAGTTCTTGAAAACTGGACATTTAAAATAATGTAATGTGGCAACTTAGATGATTATACCTCCTTGGGTTTGGCTATTATTGCTGCTGCTGCTGCTTTTGGTTTGCCTAAAGACCTATAAAGTCAGAATTCCTTGTTTTATACAGTGACTGAATTCACTGCTTGATTATCTTGTCAGTCACCTAATGAACAGGGATGTCTTTAAACATCTTGAGCCAATCGTGGTTCTTTGCTGAGAGACTATGACTGTGTTGAGGCAGGCTTTCGGTGCTTTGGCAGTTCACAGATCTGCATTAGCCTTTACTTCCTTCTTGCACAATACCTCAAGGGATGTGAGGGACTGGACCTCCTCCTGACACTTTCCATTCAAGTATTCCTTAGTTGTATTTACCTTCGTGGTAGGTCTCCAAGGAACCATGTCTACATTGTGATATTTCTGGGAAAAAGAATCTCTGATACTTTCCCTCTGGAGGTGAGTTATTCTTTTACACATCCAGATAATGCAAGCTTAGTTGCTCTGGTAAGGATTTTATGATACAGGAGAAGCAATAAAGTGCAAATATACTTTCATGCCAAACAAACCTCTCTCTGAGTATCCTAGTTGATATCTTAGGTTTCAGGGTACTAGGTAACGTTCTAATCTGTACCTTCATCTCACATCACACATCTCTCCTTCAAGAGAAAGGCTTTTAAGTTCCTCACAATTAGCCCCAGCTGCCTCCTCCGCCTGACCTCTCAGCCCTATGCAGCTTCTTATCCTATGTTTGCTGCTCCTCTGGTCTATACATGTGTCATGTTTGTTCTGCCTTTTACCTTTGTTTTCCTTGCACTCCCACTATGAGAAACTCTTATTCATCCTTAGGATCAACTAAAAATTCACACCTTCTTTATCCACCCCAGCAGATCTGTTTTCCTATTTTTCTTTGCTCTTAAACAATTTGGACATTTCTCTCCTTGTCACATTACATCATGAATATTTATATATCTAAGTTCTTTTTGAGTGACTGCCACAAAAAAAAATGGCCCCACAAACATTTGACAAATAGCTGAAGGAAGGTTTGCTCTTCAGCTGGATTATAAAGATACTGAAGTTGCAGATTGTGTTTATTTTTGTGTACTTCAAGCATTGTCGCTGGCTCATAGATGATCCACAATTCTTTTTACCTAGTGAATAAATAATTTATATAAAAAGTATGCTTGTTGAGAGAAGTTAAAGGACCATACTGAGCAGCCAGTTCACTTGTGCAGTATTTTAGAGACACCAGTGGACCCTCCATACCCACATTCTGCATCTGTGGATTAAACCAATTGTGGGTTGAAGATATTTTTTAAAAAATGAAAAAAGAAAATCACACTGGTTCTGAACATGCACAGTCCCTTTTATCCCCTTGTCATTATTCTTTGTTACAGTATAACATCTGTTTACATAGAATGTGCTGAACTGGGTATTGCAAGTAATCTAGAGATGATTTTAAATTACAGGAGAGAATGTGTCAGGATCATATGCAAATGCTGTGCTATTTTATAGGCAACTAAGGATTTTGACATTGACTAGGAGTCCTGGAACCAGTGCCCTATACCTACTGTTCTAAATTGGTTCTTGTTGGCAGGGTCACAAAGAGGTTTTGTACGGAATAAGAAATAAGAAACAGGATTCCTGTCAGGATTGACACAATTTGTAAAGATGCAGGTCTTGGTGAACAGGGAAATCTTTGTACAAAGGACACAGATCTCCTTTTTGTGTAGAGCAGTCGTACACTAGGGACAAGGCTTGGCAAGTTGAGAATGGAACGGATCTCATGCTCTTGCCCCATGTTTGGATAGGTGTCCTGTGTAACTAACTTCAAATGCAGCAGCCCTGCTTGTTCTTGAAGGACTTCCACTTCCACCAAAAATCACTTCTTTCTTTAATCTGTGAAGCAGTAGTTACATATGTTAACAAACAAATATCATCCATTTTCAGTTCTTGGAGCAACTCACTTTTTTCCAGGGTTCATGGTCTTTTCAATAAGGCAAGGATGAGTAAATCCATGACATGACTTTCATAATAGTGTAACAGGTGTGGAATAGGATCTTTTTCCTGAAAGTCTATTTTTAAGGCAACTCTAGTGCTAGGGCCTATGACATGAGCATCATGTCTAATATTTTTAATTTCCTTCATCTAAAATGAAAACCCTAAGCTATATGCAACTAATAACTTGCAACTATTTGTCTGAGAAATAACTAAGAATAACTCATCTGACTCTAAAAGATTTTGTTGCTTTAGAGTATTTTTTCTGGCAAAAAAATGTTCCAAAAGGGCAAATAATGAGCAAATTAGTTAAAAGAAAAAGAAATAAATAAGAAAGAATCTTTTGGGGAGGACAGCTTCTACTTATCTTGCAAAAAGGTCATATCTCTCACCAGTTGGCAGGAAGGAGAGGAGCGGTAGTCCCTTGACAAATAAGGACTGCAAGTAGAAAGCAAGACTTTCCCAGACCAATTCCTTATTCCCTCAGAGGCCATCCTTTACATCATACGCTCTGTCTCCAGAGCAAAAATGTCCCAGGGGTTTCCCTGCACTCAAGAACACTGTTTATCCTGTTATGTAAATCACACATTTGAACAAACATGGACTACCACTAAAGTACACAGAAGTTATGTTCCCCAAATTTAGATTGGATGGAAATTTGGAATATTCATAAAAGCTTCCATGGAGAAATATTGTAATGCTTGGATACCTTGCCAGTTCATAAAAGCTATTTTAAAACCTATTTCCAGGTTTATACTGCATTCTGGGAGCCACATAATACAAGTGAGGGAAAGGCAGAGGGTGTTCTTTTTTTGGATGAAGGGCTAAGCTTTGCCAAACTTTGGAAATGGGTAATGTTTACTTATGTATTTTCCCTACTGAACTATGGTGCCCCAACCTTTGCAGCCCACATTTATGACCCAGAACAAAACTCTGACAGATGACTCAGTCCCTACCTTTCTAAATTACATAATGGGTGAAGCACTTTGGACTCCTAGGAAGGTTTTTTTTTTTTTTTTTTTTAAATACTCATTCAAATATATGGCAACACTTTCTGTTCCGAGCTACCATTTTTCGTGGGAAATAGGTTGTTTGACTTACATTCAAGTAGACTTGGTATATTTTTTTCCATTAAAAATTGTCACCCAAATATTATCAGAAATCAGGCCAGTGGCTAAAATTGATTGTTTGTATCCAATTTGATCATAAAGAGAAACATCTGGACATTTGCCACCCCACTGATCTTCAGAGTGGATTGGCTGATCTGGCTGACCAGGTGGGTGTGGCCTTCCTGCCTCACCACTGCATGTGTATCCCTCCTGGAGCCACAGACTGGGAGAAGACAACCTGTGGGGGACAGTTTCCTGCCAGAACCTCCAACAAACCCTTAAGAGGCACAAGAGTTGAAAATGCATGCGATGTATCTTACCCTCTGACTGCCATCAGCTTAAAAGCTCGTTAACCTAGCTCACTTGAGACCTCTTTTAAAATACTTACCTCAGTTTATTTCTACTTGTTGGTTTATCTGTTTTTTTTTTTTTTTTTTTTTTTACTGTGAACTTCTGAAGGCCAGTGACTACATCCTATTTATCTGTATAACACTTCAACAAATATTTAAAGTTTTGTTAAATTTAATAAGCAAACCAATCCCTGGCACGTAATGGATACTTTTTTTAAAAGGTTGTTAATTAAGAGTAGATTACTAAATAAAAGTTTAACGGATTTCTTCTAAAATGTGAGGCTAATGTGATAATAAGTCATTCAAAAGTAAATGTAGCTTCTAGTCAGAAAGTTTTTTCAATTTATAAAGTAGTAATATAAGTTGTATAGTAGAAAAACATAATTAATTAGATTGCCTAGCTAATATTACTTAAATATTATTGATATTGCCTAGGAGGATCATTGTTTGAATTGGTATTGAAACAGGACTATTTTTAGACTCTTAACAAAAATACAATTTAAAGAATTAGATATTTAGATTGTAATTTTTTTCTTCTAAGTTAAAAATAATTTTTAAAATTCTAGTTAAATTTTTCTATGTAGAAGAAATCATTTGGTTGTCTGTTTCTGTATCGACTTTCTATAAAAAAATTCTATTGTAAATTTAAATTAAAAATTTGTAAAATCTAGGAATTTTAGAAACTCAGGGGAAATAAATGAATGGAATTTCAGGTATATATGGCTAGTAAAAAAAAACAGTGTATTTTAATTATTCAGGGATTCTATAGAGAAATGATACATTTAAAAGAATATGTGATAATTCATAATACTGTATCATGACCATATGTCTAGTATTTGTTTTTAATTCAGTGCTGGTATCTAATTATGTAAACTATTTTTAACTTCCAGAATTTCAACTGCCAGGCTTAATAATTTTTCCCGATTGGAGCCAACATTTCACCTTCTGGGTGTTCAATTTGATCAGAATGTGGCCCACAGCATCATCACAGAAAAGCCTGGGGCAGCAACAAAGCTTTTATATCAATTGTACATTGCTCTTCAGAAAAAGAAGAAAAGTGAACGGACTGCAGTAGAAATGCAATCAATGCAGCCCCTGGGGTGTTTCAGGCTTCAAAACATGAAAAGTGAGGCTTTTCGAGAGGTAGGTACATAAAGAAACCAAATAGGCATGTTGCAATGTAAAACTTGGTCAAGAAAAATGACAGTGACCAGTGACATTATATTCTCAAAGAAGCTGCACTGGGTATATATGTCTCTATGTGTGTTACTGGCCATATTTCGGGTTTATTTATGTTAATATTTTGGACTTATTTATCCACTTTGATATATCCCTCTCTCCTGTCCACATTGCCACTAGTTTATCAAATTCTCTTCCTGTTCCCTTCTTGTGTCTGCTCTTCTCTTCCATTTCTCCCCCTCTTACACCACTCAAATCTCCTTTTAGCTATTGCAACTGTCTACTAACATATTTCCTGAGCTTCAGACTTTCTGCCAGAGGCTAATCCACTGCTAGATGAATCTCCCCTAAATTCTAGACTCACTGGGTTCTTCCTTGGCTCAGAAATCTTCAATTTTACATATATCCTAACTCTAATTTAGACTGGCCTTCAAAATAATTCACTAAACATTGTCAACCAATGTTTCTAACTTTATTTCTTCACCATCCTCCGCATAAAGTTTTTACTTCTTCTATGCTGATTGACAGAGTATTCTTGAATGACTTGTGTATTCCTGCTCCACTTTCCCTTCCACCCAAAGTCACCTTTTCCATCTCTTTTCCCTCTGAACTTCCCTGTCCCATCTCTTCTGTTCAGCTTCCCATTACACAAAGATCCTTCCTTTGAAACTTCTGGGGCACAGGTAATTCTCACTCTGTGGGTGTTAAGTTCCCAATGCTGTTATTGTTGGCTAACTGTTCATTATCTGCTTATATGACCACAAGGTTTTTAATACCTCAGATTCAAGGAATACACTCTAGAACAGTGTATTGGAAAATTCTCTAATTTTGACACTGGAAAATTCCCTAATTGTGTTTTAATAAATTGATACAACTTTTTAGTTGACAATTCTCTCCAGTTCCTATGCTATTTCTTTATGGTGAGTAAAGTCCATTACCTTTCCAAGCCTCTGGATTAATGGTGAGTGCTGCACTGATGCAAAGCACTAAATATATGTGGAGATAATTAAATTTTAAAATTTAATATATGAAGCAAAAATGATATAATAGATATGATGGCCACCTCCATTTTCTATCTTACATTTTAAATGGACATCCTTCTACTGCTGCAAAATGAACGCATGGATGAACTAGAAATTAAATGAGGCTTAAACCAAATAATTCAGGATTATATCCTTCCTCCTTCGCTTACTTCAAGCTTGTTCACATTAAGCCACTCCCTGAAAAACACTAACTTCAATTTCCCAACCGTAAAAACAAGGATGATTATCTCTACCTGCTTTAGCATTTGGCTTTTGTGTAGCTTCAAAAGGATAATATACAATAAACTTAGAGCAGTTGGCACAAGTGTTGGAAGAATTGCTATAGACGAGGACAAACAAGAGCCCATTAAGCTCAATGTTTGTCAGGGCTGACTTCCAGAGTGTTTTACTCAGCTTTTTCATCACTGTGGCCAAAGGATCTGTTAAGAACAACACAGGAGAGGAAGTGTATCTGGGGCTCATGGTTTCATAGGTCTCAGTCCCTAGATGGTCAGCTCCATATCTGTGTCTGAGGTGAGGCAGAACATCATGGCAAAGGGCATGGCAGAGGACGGCAGCTCAGGACATGGCAACAAGGAAGAAGAGAGAGACCTTTGCTCACTAGGAACAAAATATAAACCGAAAGGCATGCCCCCGGTGACCTACTTCCTCCAACTACACCTTACCTGCTGTAGTTACTGCCCAGTTAATCCGTATCAGTGGACTAATGCTGGGATTAGGTTAAGGCTCTCATAACCCAATCATATCACCTCTGAACTTCCTTGCATTGTCTTACACACAAGCGCTTTTGGGGGGCAACTCATATCTAAACCATAACACAAAGTCAATCATTTGTTCATTAAACAGATATTCATAACAAACACTTACAAGTAAACAACAAGGGAAAGTCCACAACCCTTTTATACTTTACATTTTAAGGACAGAAAAATATTTCCACGGAGAGGTATAGATTGCAGTGATTTGAGGAAGAAGCTGGAGATGAGGAAGAAGAGAGCATGGATTATTCTTTCAAGAAATGTAGAAGTACAGGAAATGGGAAAATAAAAATGGTAGCTCAAGGCAAGTGTGAGATTATATTTAATGGATATAGAAACTGGGCCAACTTGCCCATTGACAAAAGGAGTCAGTGGCCAGAGATGGACATAAGGACCAAATGGAAAGAGGTCCTCTGGGGAAGAAAAGAGGAGGAGGCCATCAGTGGTTTGTGTAGAGGAGAAACGAGCTTAGACAAGAAGTAGAGCTGTCTCTTTGATGCCAGTTGGCAGAGATGCATGTGCCCATTAGATAGTAAAATTAGTAATGATGAAATGTAATGAATGTACATAGTGATGTGCAAGTCTTGTTCCAAGTGCTTTATGTACATTTTCTCACTTGATCTTCACAACAGCCCTATGAAATAGGTACTTTTATCATTCCCATTTTACAAATGATGAAGCTGGTGCACAAAGGGTTTGGTTAACTTATCTAATCAGGCAGCCAGAGGGAAGTTTTTAATGTTTCTTTATTATTTGTTAGGAAGTTACTTAAGTAATGGGAAGAATCTGTCTTCTTATATTATCTCTTATAATTTGAAATTAGTTTTATAAAATCATTTTTGTGAAAATGTATTTTTAAATATATAAATACCATTCACTGAAAATTAAACTCAGGCAAAAATTTAAGTGTAGAAGTATATATGAACTAGACATGATGGAGCATGCCTGTAATCCCACCAAATCAGGAGGTCAAGGTCAGCCTCAGCAACTTAGTGAGACCTTGTCTTAAAAAAAGTGTGGGGGGAGGTATACAGTGTATAAGAATGGGGGAATATAGCTAAGTGGGTTAAAAAAAAAAAGGACCCTGGGTTCAATCCCCAGTACCAAAAAGGAAAAAATAAAAGCATATATGAGATTCTTTGGTAAAGAGCTATTAAAATCATAACTTTTTATAGTCTTAGTTCAGTTAAAGATCTGATTGATTGACATGGTAAATCAATTTAACTATCAACAAGGGCAATTCAAAGAGATTTTAGTCTGAAGACAAATTTTATATATGCTTATAATGACAATATACTTTCTATTCTTTAATAACAAAATCTTTTGAAATACTTTCTTCATTTAGAAATAAAAGCATAATACCATGTCAAATCAATCTCAATCTGATGCGGGTTACAGACAGGTTTCAAGAAAAATATACACAAATGAAAGAAAAACTTGCCCAAATGCATTTTGAGAACCTTGAAAGATTTCAAAAACTCAAGGAAGAACAAAGATATTTTAGTATGGAAAGGTTTTTATAGAATAATTTTTCCAGAAATTCATTAGTGCAGAGTATACTATTTGAGATTTATGCTTATTGTACACATTGCACAAGCAGTAAAATAACACAAATTGCATTTTACTGATGCATGACTTTGCCCTGCCCTCCTTTTCCCCTTCTCCTCAACCTCACTCTTGCAGTCTATCAAGTCCAATGGTGAGTGAGAACAATAACTGCTTTCTCTGTCTGCTTGGCAGAACAACTTGGTCTCTGTCATGGTGAAAGTTCCTTCAATTGCTTTAGCAATGGAGGTTTTCTACTAGTTTCCCAGATGATCAAAGGCTCATGACCTTGGTCAACCCTGAGGGAGTGAAAGTAGACATTTCCCCCTTTTTCCACTCCTACCCTTCCCCTTTTCCCTCTAGTGGGTCAAATCTCTGCTTGCTTCCTTTTGTAACCATCTTAAGCATCTCTTAACTCCTTCCAGCAACTTGCTTTCTGCTTTGACTAACTCTCTACTTCTCACATTTCTTTGAAAATCTATAATGATTTGCATATTAAAGGACAAGAGAGGATAATGAGGAGCCAAATCATTTAAGACTTTTAAAGAGAATTTGAGGTAGCTGAGTGTATGGAGTATGTAAACTGGAGGCAAAGAATTATAGTTATTCCTATTGTAAAATCACTTTCTAAATTATTATGCCTAAGATATGTGAAATTAATATAACTTAAATTTTGTGAGCTCTAGAAGATCTTATGCTTCTATTACATGCCTGGGAGGAAGGGCACTTGTAAATTCTTACTTAAATTGGGACAAAGTGCTGGACTCTAGTTCATATAGGACCAGCCAGTCCAGCTTTAAAGTGCCAAGTGCAATGTAGAAAATTTCCAAAGAAAGTTGGGAGAAAGGAAATATGATGCCATTAAATATTCTATAATAAATTATTTTTAAAATGATCATAAGAAGCAAATAAGTCAAAAGAGAGAGCCTATGATTTCCTTAAGAAAAAGAGATAAACTTATTTAAATTAAATAATAATTCACAGTTGAGAGTGTGAAATGAGAAAAACTTAAATTATCTATAATTTTTACATTTAAATTTTTTTTTAGTTTTTTCTGTTTGTTTTTTAGTTGTTGATAGACATTTATTTTGTTTATTTATATGCAGTGCTAAGAATTAAACCCAGTAGCTCACACATGCCAGGCACCTGTTCTACCACTGAGCGACAGTCCCAGCCCTTAATTTTTACATTTTTAATGATAAATTATATTTTTGATTCTTGAATGTAGAAACTAATGGTCTTATGGGTTCTAATATTCTTTAGTGGTAAAGACATGGTAAGTTTCATATGTTGCCTCTTAAATCATTTGTTTTTAAAATATTTTATCTGATTTTAAAGATTTGGGGGCTTTAAAAACTTTAAATTGCACCTTTCTTCTTAAAATAATTACTATACACTGATGAAATGATCCAATAATGACACGTAATTTGGTGTCTATTTAGTTTCTGAAGTAGCCTCTAATTCATGTTCAGGTGTGACTGGGTTTTGGGGGAGCTGTCATTTCTATTGGGTTTCCCAGGAGTCCTCATAGAGTCTGATTCCTAGACTGAGTTTTTCCTACAGACCATATTCAGGGATGGAATTTTCACTTTCTTGGATTGTGTAGATCAAGAAGGTGGACTTGGGAAACAATATAATATTCATATCTGCACCACCTTTATTATCCTTTAGTATTATCATGTGGGATGAAAATGTACATACTTGACAGATATATTTGGGGACTTCAAAATGGTTTCAACCTTATAATTTTCAAAGTAAATCATATTGACCACTGCCTCCAAACTACACAGTTGCGATACCTATTCTATTGGTCAATTGCTGAGTTCTAAAATTTTCAGTATAGAAACTGTATGTCTGTCTATCTGTGCATGTATTACATTACCTATTATTCTGACAAACTGAAAAACTCAATTAATGTATATGGGATACTCAGCAACGCTTAAGCAGAAGACGACAAAATGAAATAATGGCCAAAATCCAAGCAGCCATCATACAGATTCCTAAACCTACATCCAATCGTACTTTGAAAGCACTTGAGGCACAAAAAATGCTGAAAAAGAAAAAAGAGGCAGAGGTAAGTGATGATCCTTACTATTATATTGTGTTTATTATAATTTTTTTTAAAAAAAGATCTTTCCCTAAAGTATTAGAGAACTGTGAAATTTTTGCTTTTTCAAATTACCTCTGGCCTTGTCCCTTCTTTAATCAAAATTTCTCTAGTCTATGCATATCCAATCCATTTTACACTGTTATTTGTAGGTTTTATAGAGAAAATAGCTTTTGGCCAGGCTCGGCAAATTCTTATTAAATGGCAGCACTGGTCTAGACTCCTTGTTCAGAAGCAATATATATATACATATATATATATATATATATATATATATATATATATATATATATGTATATATATATATACATATATATATATATATATATGTATATATATATATACATATATATGTATATATATATATATACATATATATGTATACACACACACACGCACACACGCACACGCACCTTTATTTTACTTATTTATTTATTTTTTATGTGGTGCTGAGGATGGAACCCAGTGCCTCACATGTGCTAGGCAAGTGCTCTACCACTTAGCTACAGACCCAGCCCCTGTTTAGAAGCATTCTATGGTTGCTAATAAAAGGAATCATAATGTGTCATGACTGCCATGGGTGCAGCATACCTTATAAGATACACACACCTTATATATCATTTTTCCTCAGGATGCAGCACGATTTTGCTATGGATCCCAGGAATATTAACTGGGATCCCTATGCTATCAGTATATTTCAATTCAAGATTCCTACACTGGTGGTATTTTACTAGATTAACTTTCAATCATTACAATAGGATAAAATCTGTTTATATTTCATAGGAGATCAATACTACAATTTTATAGTAACTCTTAATTGTTGATATAATCTTGTGTGACCTAAGAAGAAAAAGAGCTACCATTTAGTGTACATCTACTATATTTTAAGATGTAGGTTGGCATTTCACATTATCTTTAATTTGTAAATAACTCTCTTAGTAGAATTTTATTTTCCCATTTTGTAGATAAGAGAACTTAAACTCTGAAAGTTGACATGTTTTACTCATGTTCACCAGTGCGGATAAAGCAGAAATTGATGGATCTCTCAATTATTCCTGAATCCATTAATCCAACACATTTCTATTTTCCACACAAAAAACCCAAAAAACAAACAAAGTCCTTGTATTCTAAAAAATACCATGACAGAGGCTTTTTGCTGACCTCATTTTGCTATTTAACTCTCATATTTCTCTGAGTTGATCAAAGTTTATTAATAAGGATTTGTAATGCACAAGAATAAGCTGATTTTCAGAGAACGAATGAATAGTATAAATAAGGTTGCATTGATTAAGACATCCACGTCAACAATTTTTAGAGCAATATTTATATCTCTCAAATCCATGCCCTGACTCTGATATTCTTCATTTTAATTCACTGCACTTTGGTGTACTATTAGAATTGTGAACTAAATGATTCAGGTTAGGCAGTTTTCCTATTTTGTTAACCTAGTCTAAAAATAACAAATTGGAATTGTAAAAATGTTCTAGAATGCAGATTTTCATATCTTGGCTCCTAATTATCTTGATTAGTATGTCACTTTATAAACTTAAATGAAAATGGTAAATAAAGATTTTCAATGGTTCCAGTTAGGGCACAGAACTAATGATGATTTTTTTCTTTAAAGGATGTGGCCAATGAGATTAAGAAGTTTGAAGCATTAATAAAAAAGGATCTCCAGGCAAAAGAAAGGTGGGCTATGAACTATTTTAATAATCACAGAACTGTATTCATAAGCTTTAAATAGTTTTGAAATAGTTTATCTGGTATAACAATTCCAGGAATCTTTCACTGTGGAGAATCTTGATAAGAAGATTGAAGAAAGATGTACCATGTTTATTCTAAGTTCACACACTTTTTTTTAAACATTCACTAAAATTATTTCAAGATACTACTAAATGAAATGTGTCACAGCAAAGCCTTCATTCAACTCGAGTTTGATTTTTCATGTTGCATCCTTAGCATTTAGTGCAGGGACCAGCAATAAAGAGTTGTTGAATGATTTGTTGACTGACTATTACAAGGACTATCAGCTTGGTGGGTTCTTGGAAAATAGTACCTCCTTAATAAATTTTATTTTCCTAAAGATAAAGATCCTGTTAACCCCTTTGCTTCCTATTGAAGGTCCCTGACGATAATTCATTAGAGACTACATATTTTAGAAGCAATTTGGTTTTTCTTCTGCCTTTTAAAATGAAAACTATCCAAACTCTATTCATTTATATTTTTTAGACTATGAAAGAATTCTGTTAAAAAATAAGACAGAAACAAACTACAATGTCGGCTCCATATTAATATTTCTGAAGGAATGAGATACAAAGTCAAATGAGGAGAAGTAAGGAAAAAGGGAAGAAATAGTGGAAAGGTCAGGAGTGGAAGGAAAATCAAGCAGAGTGAAGATACTTAAACTGTTTTTTGTTTTTGTTTTTTGTACTGGGGATTGAACCCAGGGGCACTTTACCATTGAGCCAAATCCCCAGCCCTTTTTGTATTTTATTTAGAGACAGGCCTCACTAAGTTGCTGAGGGCCTCACTAAGTTGCTGCGGCTAACTTTGAATTTGCCGTCCTTCTGCCTCAGCCTTTTGAGTGGCTGGGATTACAGGTATGTGCCACTACACTCGGTTGCAGAAATTTTGGATGCCTTGATCTGATCCTCACTCTCATTCATCAATAGGCCTTCTTAACATGTAAAAGCAGCATAATCCAAACTGACTCATCTGTGCATCCACCAAGAGAACCCCATTACACCCACCCTGACTTTGGTCCATGAAAAATTCTACTTATCCTCTTTTACTCATCTCACCAGTCACATGCTCTAGGGTGATAAACAGATGATGCCCATCTCAAAATACTGAAATACATGTTACTTGTTGGTAAATCATTTTCCCCATACCTTCTTTGCTAGGACCCCTCAATTTCAAGAAATTTTGCAATTAGAGTTAACATGAAGCACAGCTGTGTCCTCCAAGCCCTTCCAGCATCCATTTTGATTGATTAGTGTCCTTGCCATGTCTGTTATTAAATGTTTTCAAGATCATTTCTGAACTATACAGCTACAAATATTTACCCTGTTTCCTATTGCCTTTGCAACACAGCCTGACCCCAGGTCTGTATTAGTTACCTTTAGAAATCTAAAAACAACAAGGGTTAAATTAGAGAAATGTTTACTTCTCATATAACAGAAATTGTTGGGTGAGCACTACAGAATGTGTGCTGGAGCTCCAACGTCATCAAGGGCCAGAAATCTTCCTTACTTCACTTTTTCTTCATTATCCTGTCACATTCGTGATACAAGACAGCTTTTTGGGTCTTTGGACAGTAGGCCCTCAGGAAGGAAGATAGACAAAACGTAGTACCTCCTATCTGAAATAGCTCCTTTAGAAAGCATTCGCAGATGCCCCATAACATTTCTGCTTATAGCTCACTGGCTACGATTCAGTTTCACAGCATATTTAGCAAAATGGGAGACTGGGAAATGTAGTCTGGCTGGGGATGTTACTCCCCTGAATAAAATTGAAGCTGTTTTGAGAAAAAGGGAGGGCCACAGAAGTATATAATGCAGATTAATTCTTTACAGAAAAGTCACTGTCCTAAGCAGTCAGATATTCACCTGGGAGTTCAGAGAACACCTTGCATCATCAAAGATCAGAACAAAGTGGCAGTCCATGGAGCCACCCTTAAAAGCACAGTCTAGTGACCTGACATCACTGTGTGTGGTCTGTTGTCACAGAGGTGTGCCTTTCATTACATGTGGTTAATCAACAGGCTACCTTCTATTGACTTCAAACAGGAGAGGCAAGAAGAAAGAAGCAGAGGAGGCAGCAGGAAAAAGAGAGAGAAGTTCAGAATCTCTAGGTAGACTGCAGATCAAAAAATGTGAAAGAACAAAAGAGTGTTGGGCCTAGAAAGAGGGCTATGTGAAGGACCTCACAGAGATTGCATTCAGAAACAGGGGAAACAAATGAAATCTGTGATAAGCTCTGGGTGTCACACTGCGGATCTCATATTTGCTTCACTGCTTGTGTTCACAAATTAACAGAGAACTCAAGGAAGCTTCGCTGGAGGTCTTCCATAGTCACAAGTAATGATGTGTAGTCACATTGTTTTTTAAAATCTAAAATAAAAATTATTGTCCTTAGTGCATCCAAGACTTCTTTAGATACAGCAGACCATATAACTACTGATTTGTTAAACACTTACTCGGATGATGACTACATT
Source organism: Marmota flaviventris (assembly GCF_047511675.1). Taxonomy (NCBI): domain Eukaryota; kingdom Metazoa; phylum Chordata; class Mammalia; order Rodentia; family Sciuridae; genus Marmota; species Marmota flaviventris. The sequence continues at coordinate 145,667,824 of NC_092502.1, forward strand.
AAAAAAATCCAGAAGCGCTTAGAAGAAGATGCTTTTGCACGGGAGCAAAGGGAGAAAAGACGGCGGAGGTTATTAATGGACCAGTTAATAGCCCATGAAGCACAGGAGGTAAGATACTTAGATGCTTAAAGGTGCTGGGAACTTTACACACTGTCATCTTCTATATATACAAATATGTATCTTATACATGTATTGTCTGCGCTCTGCATCAAGTGTCACTGGTCTATCCTCACATCAGAATAGCAAACATGCCTAGGGGGAAAAGACCCTACATATTTGTTAAAGAACCTAAAATCTGTTGATGGTTGCACAAAATTGTGAATTTATTTAATACCACTGAGTTGTACACTTACAAATTGTTGAGATGGTAAATTTCACCTTATGTATGTTTTACCACAATAAAGAAACACCGATGAAAAAAAGATCTAAAATCTATACTATCCATATGGTCTCTTGTTACTTCTAGAAGCAAAGAGAACTTCTGGCAAAAGAGGTGTTCATCTTCAAAATTTGTTCATTAGTCTACTCTAGTGGTTCTCAAAATATGGTTCCTGGACCTGCAGAATTAGCATCACCAGGGGTTTTTAGTAAAACAAATAACTGGGCCCCACCAAGCTGAATCAGACACTGTGGGTGTGGGTCCCCATGGTGATTTTGATACAGTTACAGTAATAGAATCACTGAGCAATTTTTACACGGAACACATTCCCTTTATCTCTTTGGTGCTCTGGGGACTTTTGTGAGGCCCAGAGATAGCATGAAGAGTAGTAATAACAAGAAACCTGATTTCTCCCACCTCACTATGTAGAGAGGATTTGTAAACAGGCAAGGACATTCAAGGGTAAAGTGCTATAAGGTGATGGGGGGGAGGTAGGTGACCCAGAGCCAGAGCAGGCTGGTCCACCTAGCCTGGTGCAGAGGGTGGCGTCTGAAGAACCATAACAGGAACATGGAGAAGGGTCAGGAGTTAACTAACTGAAGTTGGGAATGGATGTGGGGGTGGAAGTGAGACGGTTACCAGGGGTTATGAAGATGGTGGAAGGTGAAGTGAGTTTCCAAAAGTGAGAAGATTATGTGGAAAGGAAGGCTCAGTGCTTTTATTCTGATTTTTTTCTTTTCTTTTTTTTTTTTTTTTTTTTTTTGATACTGGGGATTGAGCCCAGGGTACTTAACTATTGAGACAGATCACGGCCCTTTTTATTTTATTTTTTTAATTTTGAGACAGGGTCTCACTAAGTTGCTTTGGGCCTCATTAAGTTACTGAGGCTGGCTTTGAACTTGGGATTCTCCTGCCTCAGCCTCCCAAGTTGCTGGGATTACAGGCATGCATCAGGGCAGGCTCGGTGCTTTTAGTTAACTAAAAATCAAGTCATGTGGCAGGAGTCACCAGAGACCAAATCATGATGAAAACATAGAGGAAGAAAGGAGATTTTACAATTTCCTATTTGAGTGCAAAGAGGAACAAGAGTGATGAGGTCAGACTTGCCTTTTAAAAGATTATTCTGGCTTAAATTTGAAGAATATTATCGCAGGAGGGCAAAACAAGCCGTAGCTATTGCTGTAATCCAGGTAACAGATCATCCCACTCTGAATTTAGAGTAATGACAGTGGGGATTAAGGGAAATGACTTCAAAAGAGATGGTTTAGAAGCAAAATCAATATAATTTAATGGCTTATAGACATAGGGGTGTTAGTAAGTGACACAAAAAGCCAAATTTCTAGCTTGTGCACCTGGATGTTGGAGTTGTCATTTGCTGAGATAAGGAAGATGATGGAAGAAAGAGGGGTGGGAGGGTGTGGCATCAGTGGTAATGCATCCAGGATGAATGTGCCTGTCTAAGATATGATAACCATTTGAAGTTGCCTCTTCTGTTCACCAACAACCTGAGTCTGCTCAGGGGTCTATTCCCTAAGCCACTGTGTAAATATGAGGAAATAAACTATTCAAGGGTTCCACTCCTTCCTCACTCTAGGACATCTCTTTGTGTTAAAAGGTTATTTCTTCAGATTCACGGATTTTTTTTTACTCAGCTTGATCATCTTTCTTTTATTTAGAATTATAAATTAAGAAAATTGAATAATTGAAAAGATTTTTTTAAACTTACATATTTCAAGCTTTGTCCTTGAGCAGTGGAAAGTTGGACACACATCGATGTTACAAAACACTTGTGTGTTGGTGGTAAGGTTTTCTCAGCCTAAAATTCAGGCCTGATGTTTACCTGGAAAGGGGGGTGAATAAAATCTACCTTGCTTCCCACACTTCCCATTAGGGTACTGTTAGTATTGATTGTGAAGATGTGAAGACTAAAGCTAGAGCTTGGTTTACCAGTTTGGGATTCCAAACTGGTACACAAGACTCGGGGCTCTGGGTACCTCCTTCACGGTGACCCCATTTCCTGCTACTGCTTCTCTATGACTGGGAAAGCTGCTGTCTTCCTAGAACTGGGCCTGGGGCCTGCGGCAAGGGTTCTCTGCTCTCATGGCCTCCTGTCCATGGAGTACAGTGTACCCAGCTTCCCTGTGCCACTGACCCAGGGACATGAGTGCACAATGGTGGGGTGGGTTATTTCCATGTGCCACATGGCCTGTTTGTCCATCTGTCCTTTATCTTCAAAGAGAAAATGCTTATTTATTAGGGCTAGGCCCTCCTCTACTTCCTTCTGGTACCCCTGCTTTTCAACAGGAAGACATAAATCCTGTCAGCCCTGGATGCTTTTCTTCTGGCTCCATTTTCACGAATCTATCAAAAAAATGTCTCAAAATATCTTCCTTAGCTGTCGCAGTTCTCCTGTGGAATTTATATGCCCTCATCTTAGTGTAGCTGGTGAGGACAGCCAGAGCCCTGAGCATGAGTTGTAATCTTTCCCAATGATCCCTCAAAAGGGGGAATTCTGTGGATTAAATTATGAAATTTAGTTAGAAAGTTTACTTTGGCTTTTTGGAGCATAAGTGTTATGAGTGGGAATGGAGGGGAAGGAAGGCACGGTAGGAAAGGATGATGTCACCAAGGTTAGGGGTGCCAGTGGGTACAGAAAGGAGTAAGGGGTCATTTTAAACCATGCATAGGTTATATGATAGATGACTACTGGAAGAATTAGGTATTAGGAGTAGTAAAAGAGACTTAGGTTGGCCCTGTTAAATTACAACACAGGATTCTTATAGGATCATCACCTGAGATGGGGAAATATGGGAAAAGGACCAGGTCTGAAAGGGGATTAGGGAATTTGGTTTTTAACTCGTTGGGTTTAAAATACTTCAAGGTGTTCATATGAAAACTTTCAGACTGGGAACACAAGAAAAGAGAAGAAAAAAATAAAAATAAAAGCACTGAGCCATTTGGTTAGCTTCTTGGTTAATTCTTGGCCCCCAATCAGACATCTCTGTCTGCCAAGAACCTTTCCTACAATATTTTCTTTGTGCTGACATTCAAATATCAGACCCCTCCCTCACTTCATAGCTTAAAGCTCCTTGAATATTTAGCTGGGTCTTTCCTGCAGTAGCCCACTCCTCCATGAGAGCAGCATGGGCCTCTTTGAAGAATTAAGCAATGGCTGTGGACCTATGTAAACTTCTAGTTCCAACTCATGGGAGAAGCAGAGAGCCTGGCAATCAAGTTGATACTATTCTGGATTGTAGATTTGTTTAAATTCTCTCCAAACATAGTAAATATAATTAAAATAGAAGTGAGTCTTCTATGATTTTTCCATTTTGTTCATGGCAAACATCCATGTTCTAGGTTAAATGAACATTTATAGTCTATCCTGAGCTCCTAATAATAACTTATATCTTAATTTCTATGAGAAAATATATACTAAATTCCATTGAGATTTGGGGAAACAGACTGTTTTTAAAATGAGAACTCCTTGTACAATAGAATAAAAAATTTATATTTTCCACTCAGCTTTTGAGTATAACACACTTTCTGGTTCTATATAATGAGGATTCATATGCATAGAATTGACTTAGCCATAGTAATTTCCTTCTCTTTTTCCTACTTTAACCATAATGTGTTATCATCTAGCAATAATCAAAGTATAACTGACCAACTCAATGTTCTTCCTAGGGGCTAAATGACCAGATCTAATCTTGTAAGTTACATTGCCTTGCCACATAAACATAGCCTCATCACCTATACTTCACTCGAAATAATAAAATATGTTTATATTTAAGAAAAAAAAAATCTTTGTTGGGACTGTGCCTCATGTATCAAAACTACCCCCCAAATGTGGTAAACACTTTGGCCTGGGATCAGCAGGGCTTGCTGACTTATGAAAACTGTCAGGTCCTGCTAAAAAGACTGGTGTTTTCCCCCAAAAGATGTCTCATTTTTTAGTAGACCAGACTATGAACTTGGTGGAAGTGGAAGGGAGAATGAAGGAAATCTGACCCCACATGTTTCTTTTCTTTTCCTTTTTTTTTTTTTTTTTTAATCTTACATCTTATGTTTTGATTTGGGGGCTGATGTTCCACAGGTCAATTCATACTCCATATTTAAGGAGCAGAGAAATAGATTCTACTTTTTGGTTGGGATGCCTGAAGGGAAATACTGCAAGGCTGAGAATGAACAGAGGGAAGAACTTGTGACCATTTTTTACTTTCTGCCTCACCACCAGTATTGGATCTGAGCAGGAAAACAATTATCAACATTAGTTGCTCATGATGTTATTTACCCCATTTCTCTTACCAACAGAAAAAAAAATACTTATTTCTTGAACTTAAATTTACATTTTTTAAATAATGCCCAGATCCAGGCTTCATCATTTACCATACAGTGTCATTTTTATTTGTGTTTTTGTTCTATTAAATATATAATATTGTTCCTGTAATTTTCTGATGGTAGAGATCATCTGAGACAGTGCCATTTAATGATTGGATGAATCATAAATCATTGTATTGTTAACATTAAACGTAAAACTACAATGTTTAGGTGTTTGTCTAAGTCCCCATTGACTACTAAATTACCTCCTCTTTCCACATGATGTCTCTGTTTAGACACATTGAGAGGGCTTGATGTGGCCTGAGAGAACATCTTCCATCTTCAAACTTCTCATTGCTGCCTGTCATGAAATAGACCTGCAAAACAGAGCTATTTCCCCAAAACTACACAATCGGGATGCAAGATCCAAGACCTCTGATTCCTGCTTAATTTTTTCCCCATTCTTCATTTACTGCCGCTCCCCTTACATTATCCTAAAATAGATAAATACAACTAGTTTCCATTTCAGATTATAACCACTCATATTTTCAGAGATAAGTCAGTTATTTCCACTTAACTTGTCTCCGTATCCTAGAATGTTTTCTTTCAGATTTCAGCCTTTCTTTATACAGATATGGACATGTCCCCCACAGGGAACTAACTTGATCTGTTCATTTCCTGGACAATATCTGCTTTTTTTTTTTTTTTTTTTTTTTTTACAGCTAGTAGTTCTGTTAGAATGCATATAACACATTTCAAAACTTCTGAAAACATGCTTACAAATTGAGAATCACATTGCTCATTTGTAAAACCCTGGGAGAAAAACACCTAATTTGTTTAATCAGATTTTAAAAGAAGTAATGACTCATTTAAAGTAATTGTGAGTTTCAAGACCATTATAATTCTAGATAACAAAGGTTGTTCAATCTCTTCTGGGAATTTTCTTTTTTATAATTTGTGTTTTGTCATGTTCAAGTTTAAATCAAATGGCAGAAATTGATTTATATGAATATTAAGCCTTTTACTTATTATTTAGATATGGGCTTCTTATCCCAATGGGAAATTTGGATGTGGCTTTGATAGATAATTAGTCTCTGGCTGGTGTTTGCAGGAGGCTTATCGAGAGGAGCAGTTGATTCACCGACTAATGCGACAGTCCCAGCAGGAACGCAGGATTGCTGTGCAGCTCATGCATGTGCGGCATGAAAAGGAAGTTTTATGGCAAAACAGAATATTCAGAGAAAAACAATATGAGGAAAGACGACTTAAAGATTTCCAGGATGCTCTTGATCGAGAAGCGGTAAACATTATCTCTCTTAAAAACCTTTCTGAAGTTTCTTTTGACCCTTTCTACCAAATCATGGTAAACAAAGTTGTATTTTGTTGTCAATTGCCAAAAGAGAGTTATTTTTTTTATATGACCTGATAATTTGCCACCCATTTTTATTCAAATAAACTGCATTAACAGAGAAGATACCCACTACCTACTGTACTCCCTTCTTTCCTTCCCAATTCTATAAGAAACTGAGTGTTGAATGATCACCATCAATCCTTCTGTTCTATGTCTCTGGCTATTTTAATTATCTGAAGCTCCTTATCCAATTAATTCCTCAGGAAGGGTTCATGGCAACAGTATTCCCTGATAAGAGTGTGTACCTTTTATATGCGATTGTTAGTTTTGCTATCTATAAAATGCTTACTTAGTTCACCATTTTCCTTGAATACCTTAAATACACCAGTCCATTTTCTTCAGGTATAGCATGTTATTGTCAAACTGGTGATAATCAATTTTTCATTTCCTTTAATCATTACTTTTTTTCCTCTACATACCCAGAACACTTTCTTTCTTTCAAAGTCCACTTGTTGCTAACAGAAGCACAGGTGTTGTTTATCCTCAGTGAACAATCTCAGGCAGTGAGATCTTTTAAGCTGCTTGCTTTCAGCAAGACACAATTAGTTTTCCATACACCAACCTTAAACAAGACTTTTCAGGCCCATATTGTATTATTTCTTCCTCAGGACTCTAAGGAGTCATTGACCTAGGTTCCTCTGGAGTGTTGCACTTGACAATGTTACATGGAAACCAAGATAGAGCTTCCAGGCATGCTGTTTTCTACGATGGTGCCATTCTTAGAAATATCATTTAGAAACTATCATACTCTCCAGAGTCAGGAAAGGAAAGTAATGTTCTTCTTTGTAGAATGGGCAGACCCTAAATGGTGGAGGTGGGGATCCATACCACATGAACTTGAGGTGCATGAATGCTGACCTCCAGGGTTCTCTTAGGCCTCAAGAACTGAACTACCTGATTGTTTCCTCCATCTCATAGGTAAGAGTGGACTTGGATGTATTGAATAGTATTCATTTACATTAGAAATGACATGTTTAGTTATCTTTCTAACTCACTGTTTGGAAAATAGGTTTCCTTCACAAGCCCAATTAATTAAAAGCAAAGCTCTTTTTAGTTGGACTGTGCTCATTAGGATGAAAAGCATCACCACATCACCTGTTATTTGTTTATTTATTTATTTCCTTTCCCACCCCTAGCTTCTCTCTTTCAAGAAGGCATATTGCTGTGTTGCCCAGGCTGGCCTCAAACTCCTGGGCTTGAACAATTCTACTGCCCCAGCCTCCTAAGAAGCTGAGATTACAGGCAGGTGCCACTGAGTCACCTCACTTGTTCTTTCTTTAACTGAATTTGAACTGACATCAGAGGATTTGGACACTCAGACCTGCTAAAGCCTCAGAAACCTAAACAGGGAGGTTCTGAAGCACCTGAAACAAAGGACAGTCTCTCCTCTTACACAATTACCTTTTCTACAACTGAGATATCTGCTGTTCTGGCACCTCTTCCTGATAGATGTAGGATTTGTTTTCACCCATAAATATTGAATTTTTCAACAACAAATAGCTGGTATATAAGAAAGAGCCCAATAAAGGTGCTGAATTCAATTTTTCAAATGAATACTGCTACTTTTTCTTTCTAATACCATTCACTAACTACACAAAATGTATTTACTAAAGCACCATATTCTTCTACTTCCTGATTGTGAAGAAGGTAGGATTTTTTACATTGCCGTTTTTCTTTAGTTTGTATTTGCTGTTCTTATAGTTTTTATTATTGTTTGTGGGTGTCAGGAAGGAGTGAATTCTAGAAACAGCTTTTCGTTTATGATATTTTTAAAGTTTCTTAACAATGTTCGCAGACTATTAATATTTGTGTTATTTATATAATTGTCTTGACTTGCTGTTCTGTGGTCAACTTCCCTCGAGTTCTGCTGTGGAAAACAGTTTCCTAGTTATCCTCCTACTTTTCTGGTATCTCCTTCTCAGCCTCTTTTGAAGGCCCATCTGTTCTGAGACCAATGCATTTATTTTCAGGGTTCCTCAAAGCTTAGTTCCAGGCCACATTCTTTCCTTGTCTTATTCCTCAATCCCATCCACAACCATGAGGTGAAATTCCCGCAATAGACCAATGACTCGTTCACTTAAGGTCTCTGCCCTCTGAGGTGTAGATCCATGGGTTTAACTGCTTCCTTGACACCTCTAGTCATATATTTCAGGGGCATTTCAAGTTCGACATGTTCAGGGTCAAATTTGTGATCTTCCCCACTAAACTTGTCATTTTCCAGGTTTCATAGCTCAACAAATAGCCTCAATATTTATCAGCTTTTGCAAGTCCAAACCTATGACCCACTTGAAACCAGCTTCACCCTTACTTCTCCATATCTAAAACATCCTGAAGTCCTATCAATTTTGTGTACTCACCTTTTCTTTGATATGTCTGTTTTTCAGAATCTATACCACCACCTCTGCTTTCTACTGCTACAGTGGTCTCCCTCATCCATTTTTGGTATATATGAGTTGGTAGCCATAAGCTGGGGTATGAAAGGACATAACATTGTTTATGTTCTTTAACTCAACCTCAGCTGGGCTCCAGCAATCCACCTCTGCCCACACAGATGCACACTGCCCCTGCTATAAGGGTCAAGTCATTGGGGATAACACTGCATTCCTCAGGCCCACGTCCAGTTGTTGCCACCGACACCACAGCTACCACAGTCCACGTGTGCCCCTTAGTGGCACAGCAGTCCTGGGGAGGCTGCTCCAGCTTTTTATGGTCCCCCACATTATCCACTTTGAGGTTTTGCTGCTTCCCAGGTGTTGCCAGGTTATAGGATGTATGGCTTTTCCTCTTTCTGTTCTTGCTGAAAACCTTCTTTCATCTGAGATACCCATGTTATTTTGCCTTTGAGTTTGGTATCTCACTAAAATCAGAAGACTCCTTCAACCTTTTTGGCTTTTTGTACTACAGAAATTTCCTAAAGCAGCAGTTATTTTTTTTAACTGCTTAAAAGGAAGAAAGGGAGTAATTATAGACAACATACAGGCAGTTGATCTCCTCTCTCATCTCCTGCAATCCACTCTCAATTCTGCAGTCAGAGCTATCTTACTGATGTTCAGATTTGACCTTTGTCTTCTCACTCAGAATCACATCCCTGGCTCCCCATCAGCGACATACTGGTTCATGACCCCTCTTCTCCTCTGCCCCCTGGGCTCTGGCTATCTCTCTCTGCTCTAAGATCCTTGAATAAGTCATTTCTCTCATCATTCCCCTGTTGCCACATGCTTTCATCAGTGAACTCACTGTTCAGAGCCCTGTGTACTTGCCTCTTCTTGTCTAGGTCAACACCCCTACTATGTGTCCCTATACTCACAGTCTATCCCTGGTGACACATCATAGTGTGTGATTTGACATTTATTCATGTGGCTTTATGACTGTTTGCAAATCCTACTGCTATGATAGCCCCCAGGAAAGCAGAATTATGATTGCCTTTCAATTTTTTATTGTTTTTATTACTACATAATAGGTATACATAATATTAGAGTTTATTTTGACATAATCATGCACGCATAGAAAATAGTTTGCTCTGCATAAGCCCTCTCCTAATGCCTGCTACATTTTAAAGGAAGAGGGAGAAAAAGAACTTTGTGATTTTAGCCTTCAAAAGATTTTTTGAAAAAAATTTTGTTCTCTTTTAAAATTAAATCTGCAGACCTCTTCCTTTAAGGCAATTGAACAGCCATTCTATATGGAGACAATTCCTGACTTACAATTTCTGTGCCACCTACTATTATTGTTACCAGTAATCAACTGCAATCATATTTAACATTTTGAGCACTTCCTTTTGCAGGCTCTTTCTCTTCTGAAACCAATGCATTTATTGTCAAGGTTCCTCAAAGCTTAATTCCAGGCCACATTCTTTCCTTGTCTTATCCCTCAATCCCTTTGAGTCAAGCACTGCACTGCATTCATTGCATGCACATTTAATTCTGAAACAGCCACAAGTAGACACAACCCTTATTTAAATTTTACGCAGACAGAAAATGAAACATTGAAGGCTCAAAGTCACAGCTTGTAGCGCTACAGCAGGAGCAAACCCTGCTCTATCAGACTCTAGAATCCAAGTTCATAACCACCGAGATTTGCTACCTCCCACTGACTTCCTTTTTCCTTTCCTTCTTTCTCTTTTTAGGGCTGCAACCTACTTTGCTGTCATGAGACAGGAAATTGTGGTGGGTTTCACACAGAGTTAGTGGTAGACACAGAAAAGGAGGGGAAGGAAGACAAGATAGCTGGATGGACAGGAGGAATGGAGGAAGGGGGAAGGAAAGAAAGGAGGGGAGAAGAAAGAAAGGGAGGAAAACACAGAAGGAGGAAGGGAGGAAAATGGAGAAACAGACAGTTGTTCTGTTGCTGAGAGGAGAGTCTTCTATTCCCCTTCAAGATTTGGTTTTCCTCACATTCTAAATATTTCCAGATGTTTCTCAAAAACTGGTAAACCAACCTCATGACCCAGTTTAGTGCCACGCTATCCATAAATTCTCATCTAATTTTCTTAGTCTCTTACATTTCTGTTTCCTGTAAACTCTTCACAGCTCATAAAGCATGCCATTAAGCTTTTTATTTAAATTGTATTTTTTTTCTTCATGAAAATAAGGTTTATGAAACAATACAAGAATGGTAAATTCTGGTGTAATTCCTAACTGTACCAAATGTACTAAACAGAGGTCATCCAGGTCAACTAGGTTCCCACCAAAAACAAAACAAAACATGCAAAATACACCAGCAACAGCAAAACAGATGGTGGCCTTACATACCAATTCACTGTCATGCCCTCAGTCATTTATGAATAGTATCATGATAAGAAGTACTTACTCGGACAAGGTGGTTCAGGACATGCTAAGTATTGCTAATGTCCCCACTTTCAGAAATGAAGGTATAAGGAGGCTAAACAACTTATCCAGTTTCTCACAGCTTTTGAATTCTATACACAAGCTGGGGCTTAAATTCAAGTGTGCTTCCTCCAAAGCTCAAGTTCACTTCCATTTTTCCATTTTGCATTGACTGGGTGGAGTTACAGGAGGAGATATTCTTGATGGAGCAGATTAGCATGTGATCTAATTCACCAAGAATCTGATGCAAGTATCAATAAGCAACATTTGGCCACTCAAATCCCACCAGTTGAGTATTGTGCACTCCCAGCTAGGCTAAGCTGAGCTGAACGTTTCCTCACCCTTTGTGTAAAGAAAGGGTCCTCAACCATGTAGAGGGTCTTGACAAAATGTTTAAATATTTTATTACTTTCTACAGAAACATATGTTTCTACAAATGAGGGTTATCAACTTGTTAAGGCTACAACACCACAGCGTTTGTAGTTGCTATCATAACACACTTAACATATGTTGTCAAATGTGTCATGATCTCAAACCACTATAATCAGGGAATTTCCAAAATGTTTTTGAAGTATGAATCAATATCATAGAACTACCTTGCTAATAAACAAAGGGCAGATATGTCTAGGTCAAGGCTCCTGGGGTGGGGGTGAGGTCCATTTATGCTTCTGGTCTGTGATTCCTGTTTGCAACCTGTAAAACCAAGACATTTTTATGGAAGGTTTTACCATCATATTTATCATTAACCACATTTGCTTTCCATGCTCAGATCACTTCTCAATGTACTAGTTTGTTGATAACCTAAAGGTAGAATAATTCCTATATTATCTTTGCCTTCATACTCAGTACTTAATTTATTATGGAGAAAGAGGTCATTCATAATTAACTTCTTCCTGCTTTTTTTTAAAAGCTTTCATTATATTTAAAGGGTTTTGTTTGTTTGTTTGTTTTGGACTACTGGAAAGATAACATAATTTTCATTTGACTCATTGCACAATGATAGTGGCTTAAAATATGTTTTTGCCTTTTTAGGCTTTGGCAAAACAAGCCAAGATTGATTTTGAAGAACAGATCCTCAGAGAGAAGGAATTTCATGCCCAGATTGCTATGGAAAGAGCTAAGGCTTCTTATAAAAAGCATTATGAAATATGTGCAGAAATTTTGGATCAAATTCTTGATTTGTCCACAAAAGTAGCAGACTATCGAATGCTGACAAATAAGTAAGTTCTCTTTCTATAATTAATACAGTTGAGACACCACAGATAATAAGAAAGGATAAGATTGTGAAGCAGACACTAGGTTGATGAGCAAAGAGAGACAAAGATGTTTCATAAAAGAAAACCAAGAAGTAAAGTCCAGGACCACTTGATTTACTGAGTTGATTCATCTATTGACTAACTTTATTTCAGTGTTCGTATGTCTTTTTCCATTCAGAATGTGACTAATTCACCTGTAATGTACAAGGACAACTATGATAATTTATTTGAAACACTTATAATTTACCAAAAGAGTGAATTTAAAGATTATTTCCCCAATTATTAGACCTACTTATTTTTATCGCACCTTGTTTCTAGAAGAAATCGGCATATCTGTAAGGAAATATTCAAAAGTAAAAAAAAATGCCAATGTCATAAAAAAGTCAAATCCAAATAAAAGTAGGAAGCTTAGAATAAGGGATAAATTGAAACGTAATTATATAAGCAGTTTTGTAGATTTGCCAGTCATTCATTGAAACCAAGCTGCAAATTTGACCTAACCTGCCCAGTGACCAAAGTGAAAAAAGAAACATATTATTTTTATTTTCCATGCCATTTCTCTAGAAAATAAAAAAAAAATTGTTCTTGGCACTCTGTTCAGAGTAGTCCTTTTTTATGTGATCTCACTACAGGTATACTGCATGGTGTAGGCTACCTTGTAAAGAATGTCTTGGGCCAATGTGGTATCTGGACTCATAGACCTGTTTCTTATGGTGTATTTTGCCAAAAGCTGAAGCAGAAAGACACTACAATAGATCTCAGTGAAAGCAGTTCCACAAGGTCAAGGATAATACAAGCCAGTTAAATTGGCATATCTCTCAAGTACCCAGGGTGGGATCTTCTTGAGACCCCACAATGAAAGGAATGACAGCCAGATAGCCAACAGGGTAGGACAGAAGAGGGAAAGCATCCTATGTCCCCTGTACATAAGAAGGCTTTCTCAGCTCTCAGCCCTGTGGCCCTGTGTCTAGCCCAGTTTCATATAAAAAATCTCCTAAATGAACTGATAAAACCATGAGGACATTTTGAAGGTAAAACTAAAGAAGGCATAAGATTGAGAAAAAGAAAATAAATTACACTGAAAAGTGAAAGGAATTGAAGAATAAGATTTAAAAATATTTTTCAGATTAATACAAATTCAACTGATCAGGAATTGTCAGAACAAAATTAGGAGGAAGCTAAAACATAAAAGGTTTAAAAGGGGGAAAAGTGACACAAGTCATTATTATTAATTTAAAAACAGATTAAATGACAAAAAGTTAAAAGAAGGGAATCTAAATGTAAAAGTTATAAAATGTTTTTTAAAGAGAGAAAATATAAGGCAGATTGATGCAGTACAGACTGCTCCCATAGAGTAACCTGACAAAGACCGAAACTTAGACAGTACTGCTTTACTCCATCCAAACTTCACAGACAGAAGGCAGCCCCACCTCTAGCTGTGCCATCAAAGACCAAGCAAGAAGCCTCATCTTTCACCCTCTGGTGGCTATAAAAAGATAGCCAGAGGTCCAGCAGGAAGCACTTTCCCTCCCCTACCTGAGAGAGGCAAGCACACCTCTCCTACACTGGGCAGCTTCAGAGGAGGCTGGAAGAGAGTGAGGAGTCCCCAGCCCAGTAATAACCAGACCACTGCCACTACAGTGTCACTGGACACACTGTAAAGCCAAGTGCCACACTTGTCATTAACAAGGTGACACCTCCTCTTTCCTTTGCCAGAACAATGTCAGAAAGAAAAGAAAATAAAACAACAACAAAACGTAGGTTGGGAATGTTGTTCAGTAGTAAAGCACTTACTTAGCATATGCCCCGTTCTAGGTTTGAGTCCCAGCATCACATAGAAAAAGAAAAAGAAAATAAAAAGTAATATATATGCATGATATATATATATATATATATATATATATATATATATATATAGAGAGAGAGAGAGAGAGAGAGAGAGAGAGAGAGAGAGGGTTAGTAAGATCTAACATCTTATAATATATTGCAAACATATCTAGATTTTTATTTAAAAAATCACTCATCATGCCAAAAACAAGAAAGAGCTCAAACTGAATATAAACGGACAATCTATGACCAAGTGCAGAGACACATGCTTGTAATCTTAGTAGCTCAGGAGACTGAGGCAGGAGGATCAACAACTTCAAAGCCAGCCTTACCAACTTAGTGAGGCCCTAAGCAACTTAAGGAGACCCTGTCTCAAAGTTTAAAAAAAAAAAATTAAAGAGCAGGGGTGACTAGGGATGTGGCTCAGTGGCTAAAAGTTCTCTTGGGTTTAATCCCTAGCACCAAAAAAAAAAAAAATATATATATATATATATATATATATATATATATATATATATATATATATATATATATGCTGTTATAGGTTGAGTTGCATCCTCCCAAAAGATGTGTTGAAGTCCTTTCCCCTGGTATCTCAGAATGTGACCTTATTTGGAAATAGGGTCATTGGAGTATGATTAACTAAGATGAGGTCATACTAGTTTATTCAACATGACTAGAGAGAGGAGAGATACAGACAGGGAGAGCACTGTCTTGTAACAAAGGCAAGCTGCAGTTGCAAGCCAAGAAATACCAAAGATTCTCAGCAAAACACAAAAAGCTATGAATGGCAAGGAAGGATTCAGAGGGCATGCAGCCTTGACAATGCTTTGATTTCAGACCTTTAGCCTATAGAACTGTAAGACAAATTATGCCACCCAGTTTGTGGTACATTGTTATAGAAGCCCTGGGAAATGAATGCAGATGCCAACCCTGAGATGTCAGAGATCTTAGAATTACCCGATAATGTTTGGATATGAGTGATGCCCAAAACTCCTGCTAATGCAGATATATTCAGAGGTATTATTAGATTATTAGAGCTGTGACCTAATCTGTCCATCCTAATTTGAATGGATCGAATGATTGGTACCTGAAGGCCGGTGGGTGTAACTGGAGCAGGTGGGTCATCATGGGGGTGTGCCCTAGGTTGTTCTCCCTGCAGCCTCTTCCTCTTCCTCTCCTCTCTGCATCTTTCTGTAAGCTGAGCAGCTGTCTTCTGCTGGGCCCTTCTCCCATGGTATTCTGCTTCATCTGAAGTCCAGAGCAATGGAGTCTGCCTTTTATGGACTGAGACCTCTGACACAGTGAGCCTTGAATAAACTTTTTCTCATGTAAGTTGTTCTTGTTGGCTGTTTTGGTAACAGCAATAAAAATCTAACCAAAACACCTGATAAAGATTTTTAAATAGCCATGGCAAAATAGTTTAGTGAGCAATTATAAACATGCTCAAAACAAGTGAAAATTTTAAAACTTACCAAAAAACTTAAGCATAGCTGAGAAATATCATATAAATAAGAATTAAATAGAAATTTTATAACTGAAAATACAATAACCAAAATAAAGAAAGAACTCAGTGGTTGGTCTTAACAGCAGAATGAAAGGGATAGTATAAGGAATCAATGAACTAGAAAATAAAGCAATACAAATTTCCCAATCTGAACAACAGAGAGAAAGTAGACTGAAAAATAGTAAGAGTCTCAGCAACTGCTCACCCGTGTTGCATTACTCAGCTTTCTGCCACTATAATGAATATCTGAGATAAACCAACTTATAAAGAGAAAAGTTTTATGTTTGCTCAAGGTTTCAGAGACTTGGGACAATGGTCGCTTGTTTCTATTGCCTTGGGCCTGTAGTGAGCAAGAGCATCATGTGGGTATGCAGCAGAGGAGGTCTATCCACCTTAGGGCAGCCAGGAAACAAAAGAGGGGAAGAAGCTGGGGTCACAACATCACCTCAAAGGGTATGCTTCCAGTGACCTCACTCTTCCCACTATGTCCCACTACCTTCCAATAATGTCACTGGCTGGTGACCAAGTCTTTAACACACGGGCCTTATGGGAGGACATTAAGATCCCACCATCACTCATGCCATTGCAGTCCTAGAAGTAGAGGGGAAAAAAGATAGGACTGAAAGAGTACCTGGAATTCCCCAAATGGAGTCTGCCTTTTATAAATTCAAAAGAACTTCAAAGAAGATAAACTCAAAGAAACCCATATGAAGGTACTATCACAAGTAAATTTAAGAAAACCTCATGAAAGCACTCAGAGAAACAAAACAGCTTACCTTCAGAGGCAAATAATTCAAATAACAAAGGATTATTCACCCAGAAAACATAATTTATAACATTATCTCATCATTTTATCAGTTTAAGTATAGAAGTGGCATGGTGTTTTTTCAGAGCTAAAAGAAAAGAACTGAACCCAGAGTCCTTCACCCAGTGAAAATACCCTTCAGAAATGAAAAGGAAATCTGATTTTTGTCAGAATATGCTAAGAAAATTTGTTGCCAGCATACCTAATAAATATATGGTTAAAGGGAGTTCTTTAAACAGAATTTTTTTTTAAAAAAAGGACCTTAGAATTTCAAAAAGACAGAAAAGAACAAGCAAAGAAAAAATAGGAGTAAATGCAATAGGATTTCCTTTTCCTCTTGAGAAAGCAGGTAAACGGGTAAAGAAAAAAAATACAACACTGTGTAATGTAGTTCAAAATGTACATACAGGAAATATTTAAGAATTATATTATCAATGGATGAAAGTAAAGGAACTTCAAGGGAGGTAAGAATTCTATACTTAAACTGATAAAATGATGAGATAATGTTATAAATTATGTAATGTAATGCCTAACACAAGTACAAAATATGTGCAAAGAGATACACTCAAAATCACAATTGTTAGATCAAAATGGAATTCTAAGAAACATTCATATAACCCACGGGAAAATAAGAAAAGGAAACTAAAGTAAGAAGCAAAACAAAAAGCCTCCCCAAAGAACAAAAACTAGATTGATAGATCTAAGCTGTAAAATAATCATCATATCTCTAAACATACCAATTAAAAGACAATAGAGTTTGGAGAAATAGATTTAAAAACATGATCAATCTATATGCTGTCCATGAGAAACTCATTTTAGAAATAATGATAAAGACACATCAGGGTAAAATAATGGAAAAATGTATATCATGCAAATACTAGTCAAAACTAAATAGTGATGACTGTGTTAATATCAAATAAAGTAGACTCTAAAGCCAAGAAAATGACTAAAGTGGAAAGAGCCATCATATATTGTGAAAGGTTCAATACACAAAGAAGATAGTGATCTTAACTGTATATTTACCAAACAGTAGAACTACACAATATATGAAGCAGAAACTAGTAGAACTGAAAGACAAATGGAAGACCCACAATTATTGTTGGAGACTTCAATAATGGAGAGAAAACTAGACAAAAATCAGCAAAGATATAGAAGAAATCAACACCACCAACCAATCAGATCTAATTAGTATTATTGTTGATTACTTTACCCAGCAACATCAAAGAATAAAATACTTTTCAAATGCCCACAGAACCTATAGAAAGATAAATCATTTATCTCCCAGGTCAAAGAACAAACACCAATAAATTTAAAAGAGTTCAAATCAGACGGTCTTCTCTGCCCACAGTGAAAAAAAAAATCAGAAATAAATAACATCAAGATAAGAAGAAAAACTCCAAACACTGGGAAACTCAACACACTTCTAAATATTCCTTGGATTAAGAGAAAATCACAAGGGAAATTTAAATATACATTTGATGACAACTTATTAAAATTTGTGGGAAATAGCAAAAACACTGCTGGCAGAAATTTAGAACATAAAATGTACACATTAGAAAGTAAGAACATTCCAAATCAATATAAGCCCCCAAGTTCAAGGTTTCAGAGGCTTGGGTCCATGACTTTTTATTGAGGAAACTAGAATAAGCAGAGGGGAAGAAAAAAAACATGGAAGAAAGTAATTAATAAAGCACAGAAATAAATAAAACTGAAAACAAAGAGACAAAAACAATAGAATTTAACATAAATACCTGGTTATTTTAAAATTTTAATAAAGTTGTCAAACATTTAGCAAGACGAACAAAGGATAAAAGAGAGTTACCACAAGTTATTAGTATCAGAAATAAATCAGAGGATATCACTTTAGCCCCTTAGTCACCAAAAGGATAATGAGAGAATACTCTAAATAACTAAACACATTTGTTAACTTAGAAGAAAGGTCCAATTCCTCAAAAAGCACAAATACCATGAATTGCCTCTATGACATACATAATTTGAATAAAGCTATATAGCTTTTAAGAAATTTATGCCTTGATTTAAAAGCTTTTCTCCAAAAGGAAATCTTCAGAACCATTTGGTTTCACTGACAAATTCTCCCAAACATCTAAGGAATTAGCACCAATTCTACACAATATCTTCCAGAAAACGGAAAGGAAGAAATACTTCCTCACTTTATTTTACAAATCCAATATAACTGTGATGTTAAATCCAGACAAAAACAATAGCAAAAAGAAAACTAGAGATCAGTATTCGTTATGAATAGAGATGCAAAATCATTAGCGAAAAATTAGAAATAAAATTCAATAACATATAAGAAGAATCATATACCAAGACCAAGTAGGGTGCACTCGAGGAACACAATGTTGGCTTAGCATTCAAAATCAATTAGTGTGGCCCATACATTAACAAAGAAGATATAAGCCACACAATCATATGAATCAATGCAGAAACAGTATTTGACAAAATATAACTCTCACTAATAATGATGAAATGTCTCAGAAAAAGAATTATAGAGGAGCCTTCTCAGCTTGTTCAAGAGCACTATCAGCTAATTTATATTTAATGAGGAAAAACTGGCTACATTTTGCCTAAAATAGGAAATGAGGAAAAGATGTTTAATCCCTCCATTTTTATTCATCCTAGCCCTAGAAGCTCTAGCCAGTGCCACAAGACAAGAAAAGAAAAAGAATGCAGATCAAAAATGAAGAAATAAAATTTGCCTACATTTGGGATTGACATGATTATTAACTTAGAAAATGCCAAGGAATCTACAATGAAATTCCCAGAACAACTAATAAGTGAGCTCAGCAAGGTTACAGGATAAAACATAAATATTAAAAATATATATATGTACACTAGCCTGAACATGTGGACAGCTAAATTAAAAGCAAATTGCCATTTATAATTTCTTGATAACAAAGTTCCAAACATAAACAAAAAGAATTAAAATACTAACTACATTGATTTGATCAGGACACACCATATATATGTGTTGAAATATCACACCATACCTCACTAATATGTGTGATTATATGTTAATAAAATATTTAAAAATGAATGAGATATTTAGATGCAAATCTAATAAAACATGTACAGGACTTCTATGCAGGAAACTACACAAAACAACAACAACAAGAAAAAAAGCAAAGATCTAAATACTGTACACAAAGAGACAGAATGTGTTCATGAACTGAGATATTCAAAATAAAAGATGTCAGTTCTCCCCAAAATGATATAGATATTTTACCATTTCCTATCCAAAGCCCAGCAAGAATTTTTGTAGATATATATGTACATATAGATGCATATTTATACATATATGTAAATAAACATATACATGTATGCACATATATACACACATCTATGTAAGCCTTTTCTAATGTTTATATAAAAAGCAAAGTAACTAGCATAGCTAAAACATTTTTCTCACATACTATATAAAAATTAACTTAAAATGGATCCTGGACTTAAATGTAAAACACCAAACTATAAAAGTATTTTTAAAAATAGTTTTAAAATAGGGGGTTCTATGATTAGATAAAAAGTTCTTAGACTTGACACCAAAAGCATGATCCATAAAAGGAAAATGTGACAAATTAGACTTCTACAAAGTCAAAACCTTTTGCTTTGAAAAAATAAAAAGATACACAAAGTTGGAGAGGATGTTTGCAAACCGCATATTTAACAGAAAACATGCATAAATTATTTTCAATTTTAAAAAAATTCAATTAGAAAATTGGCCCAAAACATGAAAAGACGTTTTATTGAAAATGATATTCAGGTGACAAATACACACCTGAAAAAAATTTTTAGCATCATTAGCCATTAGAAAATTTCAAATTGAAGCCACAGAAAGATACCAGGATAGATTGATCAGAATGGCTAAAATGAAGGAATAATAACACCAGATGGATGTCATTCATTGGATGTCGTTCATTGCTGGTGATAATGTAAAATGATACAGCCCCTCTAGAACTGCCCTTTAGAAAAACTGAACATTTGACTTCCATAGGACATGTCTGGGCATCTGTCCCAAATTAGCTTATACACACTCATCTCCAATTAAGTGTTTATAAAATCCCTATTATAATAGATTATAACTAGTAATTGTCCAAATGTTCTTTAATAGGAGATGGTTAAACTGTGGTACATCTATACCATGGAATATTACTTAACAATAAAAATAAATAAACTACTACCATAATCTGGATGAATCTCCAGATAATTATGCAAGGTGAAAAAAATCCTCAAAGTTTACATACTTTATGATTCCATTGCTATAACATTCTTGAAGTGACAGAATTATAGAAACTGAAAACAAGATTTAGCCAATGCCAGAGGCCAAGGAGGGAGTGGAGTAGGGGTGAGAGGGAAGTAAGTAGAACTATGAAAGGGTAACAAGAGGGAATCTGTGATGATGAAAATGTTCTGTATCTTAACTGTATCAGTGTCAAGTCCTGATTGTAATATTATACTACAGTTTTACAAAATGTGACAATGTGGGGACAGTAGGTAAATGATACATGGATCTCTCTGTATTATTTCTTACAACTTTGTGGAAATCTACAATTATCCCAAAAAGTTTAATTTTTTTAAAAAAATGAATGTTTAAATAGCAATAAAATATCATACACGTAAGCAGAAACACTTCCGAGACCACTGGGCAAAAGCAGACAACATAGCAAGGATTCACAGGACAAGGTATATGAAGTCAAAAGAAATTCAAAAATTAAAAAAGAAAAGTAGCGCAACTCCCAAAGAACCCCTTGTTTTGCTATGATAACATTTCTTCCTCCCTTGCTGTGTTTGAGTTAATAATGGCTTTACCAGGCCAGGCTGATATTACGCAAGCTGATGGAATTCAAATCAGTTGAGAACGTGGAATAGCTAGCCAGATGTATGCATAAATCTTAGGGATTTCAATTCACAACAAAGGAAGGCACTTAAGGCCCAGAAGCCACAGCAGCTGATTTTCTTTTGGAAAATTTGTTCTTTTTAGGAATATATAATAGTAGAGTGTATCAACATATTATACATACATGGACTATTGCTTATTCTAATAGGATCCCATTCTTGAGGTTGTATATGATGTGGAGTTTCCATGGTGATATATTCATTTTGGAACATGGGAAAGTTATGTACTATTACACAGTTTTACTGTGATTTCTATTCCCATATCCCCTCCCTTACCTTCATTACCCTTTGTCTAATCGACCGAACTCCTATTCTTCTCATTCCCCTCTTGTTATGTGTTAGCATCTGCATATCAGAGAAAATATTCAGCCTTTGGTTTTTGGGGATTCACTTATTTCACTTAGCATGATAGTCTCCAGATTCAACTGGCAAATGCCATATTTTCATTTTTCTTTATGACTGAGTAATGTTCCATTGTGTATATATACCTACCATTTTATTTATCAATTCATATGTTGAAGGGCACTTAGGTTGGTTTCAAAGTTTAGTTATTGTGAATAAGCTGCTATAAACATTGATGTGGCTGTATCACCGTAGTATGCTGATTTTAAGTCCTTTGGATATACACCGAGATGTGGGATAACTGGGTCAAATGGTTGTTCCATTCCAATTTTCTGAGGAATCTCCATACTGTTTTCCAGGGTGGTTGCCCTACTTTGCAGTCCCACAAGCAAGGTATGAATGTACCTCCTCTCTAACCCCATCCTCACCAACAATTGTTACTTGAATTCTTGATAACTGCCATTCTGACTGGAATGATATGGCATCTCAGTGTAGTTTTAATTTGCATTTCTCTAACTGCTAGAGATGTTAAACATTTTTTCATGTATTTGTTGCCTGTTTGAAACACTTTTTGCCCATTTATTGACTGGATTATTTGGGTGTTTTTTGGTATTAAGTTTTTTGAGTTCTTTGTATATCCTAGAGGTTAATGTTCTATCTGAAGTGCAGGTAGCAAAGATTTTCTCCCATTCTATAGTCTCTCTCTTCACGTTCTTGATTGTTTGCTGAGAAGAAGCTTTTTAGTTTGATTCCATCCCACTTATTAATTCTTGATTTTACTCCATGTGCTTTAAGGGTCTTGTTGAAGAAGTCAGTTTCTAAGCCAAGATGATGGAGTGTTGGGTCTACATTTTCTTCTAGTAGGTGCACCAGTGTGTGTTGTCTAATTCCTAGGTCCTTGTTGCACTTTGAGTTGAGTTTTGTGCAGGGTGAGAGATAGGGATTAATTTTATTCTGCTACATATGGATTTCCAGTTTTCCCAGCGCCATTTGTGGAAGAGGTTATTTTTTCTCCAATGCATGTTTATGGTGTCTTTGTCTAATATGAGATAACCAATTTGGGGGGTTTGTCTCTGTGTTTTCTATTCTGTTCTATTGGTCTTCATGTCTGTTTTTGTGCCAATACCATGCTGTTTTTGTTACTGTAGATATGTAGTATAATTTGATATTGTGAGAGCAGTTGATTTCCTTGCTCAGGGGCTACAGTGGATCAGGTGAAAAACTATCAGAATCTCAAAGAAAAGGAGAAGTTTGGGCAAGAAGGAGGAAATAGTATTCTCTAAGACTAGAAAAGCAATTTTCAAAGCATTCCTGCTTTTATTATTTTATCTGTTTCTAGCCTCACATCATTACATGTGTGAGGAATTTTATAGTAAATATCAGAAGACAATTTTTTTTGTAACTTAACAATTTTTTTTCAAAACATATGGACTACTGGAGCTGGGGTTGTGGCTCAGTGGTAGAGTACTTGCCTACCATGTGTGAGGCACTGGGTTTGATCCTCAGCACCACATAAAAAATAAATAAATAAAATAAAATTATCATGTCCAACTACTACTACTACTACTACTACTACTACTATTATTATTATTATTTTAGAAAAAGTATGGGTTACTTAATGGGTTTCACTCAGGAAATGTAAGAGCCTCTGCAAACGTCATGAAACAATTATCACCAAAAAATTTTTAAAAAAAGAATATTAAAAAGTTGTAAGGAGGAACACAGGTAATTTTAAGGCTATGAATCCCTAATAAGTGATGGTGAAAGAAATGAGAAGAGGTATCTGAATATGAGGATAGTTGGTCCTCCAAGACCCCTGACCACACAACCCTTTAAGCAGGAATGGATCCCAGATCTGTACCCAATAAATAATAACTTCCCATCCCCACTTCCCTAGCCCCTGATGACCTCCATTCCACTTTATGTCTGTGAATTTGTTTAAGGTACCTCATGTAAGTGGGATCATTTGCTCTTTAGTCTTTTGTGTCCTGGTTATTCACTCAACACTCTGTCTTGGGGGTTCATCCGTGTCATAGCACACATCAGAATCAAAGAGTACTTCTTACGTTGTAATTTCAAATTCTAGAAACTGTTTTTTCCATCTGAATCATATCTGGCTCATTTTTTGCACATTTGTTTCTCTTGGAACATTTTCTAGTCCCTCTGTCCTGGTTGTTAGACAGTCTTTAGCCCTCAGCAGTCATTTCTTCAGACTTTCCCTGAACCAACACATTCAGTCAAATCTACTGTTGTGATTTCCTGTTGTGTAATTCTCTTCCCAAACTGTTTATTTGTGGAATTACATTTGCCCTTCTTTCCCAGGATTTTCTGTTGGAGGCTAGGGATTCCACTTGCTGTAATATCCCTTATGGCTGGCAAAAATGTATGGAATTTAATAGGTCTGAATGAATGAATCTCACTTAAAGCCACTGTCTTCAAACTTTCTTATTGACTGCCAGAACAGAGGAATATATCTAAAATTAATGAGCACAATCAGAAAACTTAGGTTCTATAATTCTCAGTTCTAACTTTAAATAAACATGCAATCTTACAACATGGTTTAAATGCACTAGTATCTGCATCCTATGCAAAATGAATAGACTGAATCTTTTCAAAGCCTCTTCAAAATAATGGTTTACATATTTGTATATAATTTGTAACAGAAAACGTATGTTTGTCTTATTGTCATTGCACATATGGTAACCTTTAAAATTAGCTTCAAGTAATTATTTCTATTTAATTCTTATGAAAGTGAATTAATTACGTAAGTACAATAAAAAGGCTGTTGTAAACTGTGAATTTCATTGACCATTGATTAATCTTTTATTTTTATTTTTTGTGATAGTCTGATTCCACGTAAGTTGATGCATGATTGGAAGGAACTGTTTTTCAATGGAAAGCCCTTATATGAGCAAGCCTCTATTAAGCATCTGCCTGCTAGGCACCCTGCAGGACAACTTGTAGAATTGGAGAAAAGGGACTTGCTAGATAACAATGATTATGAAGAATATAAGGTACATCCTGATATGAAACCATTAGAGAATGCAATATAATAAATTATTTTTCCTTAACTTTAATTTTGTGATATTTTATTTCATTTATACTAATTAAAATACACATTTTATATTTGTATTTCTTTTGTGTTAATTTCTGTTTATGGAACTAATTTTTAGATGCCTAAACTATTCATAATCCATTAGCTCTTGATCTCAGTAATACTAAAAGAGCAGTTTGAAAAAAATCAAGCATAATACATTGTCTGGGAAGATAGATTTCAGGCTTTAAAAAATACCTTAATTTGTTCATTACCATTATTCTTTGTATGAGTTTCTGTCTATATGTGCTTCAAAAAACATCGTTAAAACTGATTTTTTTCTTTTGTAATTTATCTCAATGATATGCAGCCTTTGCAGATAAAATGGAAGAGGAAGAGGTCAATGATAGCATAGATTCAAACAACATACTTTTTCTAAAATTAGGAAAAAAGTATTGGATACCAATTGTGCTTATTATATATTTTTTCATGTAAAATTATTTTATTTTTTAATGTGGCACATATTCATGGAGTACAGTGTGATAATTCAATACATATGTACAATATATTATGTGATTATAGTTTAGAACAATTTATTACATATTTTATAAATAACTAGATGAGGAATTTGAAGTTTCCCAGCACAAAGAAATGATAAATATTTAAGAAGATGGAAATGTCACCTGTGCTTTTTAGACAATCTGTCAAAAACAACAATAACAACTTAAGGAATAGACAGGCTAGAGTTTTACTATTGGTACTCCTAACTACTAACTGTAAACCTTAGGTGAATGGTCTAAGAGACTCAGGTCCCAGTTTATTAGATAAGGATACTATACCTACCTCATACTGTTTTTTTGAATTTTAATAATTATTGAACACTTAGCCAATGCATTGCATGTTGGAGGCTAGTAATACATATTAATTTCTTATACTATTCTGCTTTCCCCACCCTTCTCCTCCTCACTGTTGGAAGTAAAGATGTAAAATGATAATCTTGAATAGAAGTTCTGGGTAGATCCACAGTCATGAAATATAGAATGAGAATGTTTATTGTTAGAAACGTTGTTGGCTTCAGTTCCATAAGGGTAGCAAGAGCAACATGAAAAGAGCAGCCCAGGAAAGATGGTTTGACCCAACTCTCTGCTCATAAGTAGTAAATACTCAATAGACATTTGTTGCAGGAGGCTTTAATGAGTAATGCCAATGAGCAGGGAAAAGAGTAAAGTACCACTAATATAAGTAATTTAAGAGAAGACAAGCTCCTGGTAAAATGTTATAGAAAAATATGAGATGATCAGACACTAAATATGCACCATATTTAAATTGAGTGAATCTACATTTGAGGTACCAAGATAATTTTTATTTATTTAGGTTTTACTTTAATCTCACAAAATATATATGGATCTTTATTTTGTATGATTTTAGAGTATATTATACTATGTCAAACAAAAGTCTAAAGCCACACATTGCAATACTTTGATAACATCAAAGTAGGTTAAGGTATTTCTTTCCATTGCAAATTAAAGTCATTTTAATTGACAAACGAGAGCAAACTTATTTGACAATTTTTTCAAGCAATTTTTATAACAAATATTAACTGACAATTGTACAAATATATGGGTTTCACAGTGACATTCCCATCCATGAAAATGCTGTGCTTTAATCATATCCTCCTCCCTTCTACACTCTCATCCTCCTCTTCCTCCCATTTCTCTCAGAGTCCCAGGAGTTCCCTTCCCCTTCCCTAATAGTTACTTCCTCTTCTACTTTAGATTACTTTTTTTTTTTTTAGTTTCTACATATGAGTTTTGTTTTGTTTTTACAATATTTGTCTTTCAGTGTCTGCCTTATTTTGTTTAACGTAATGACCTCCAGTTTCATCCATTTCCTATAAATGACATGATTTCATTCACACAGTGAAATATTACATGTGTGCGTGTGTATCCTGCCTTATTTATACATTCATCCAACAATGGGCATCTAGGCTGACTCTGAAACTTGGTTATTGTGGATAGTGCCATAATCATGATAGGTATTCAGGGATCTCTTTTGAATATTAACTTCATCTTCTTTATGCATGTACCCAAAAGTGGTATAACTGAGTCACATGGTAAGTTTAATTTCATTTTTTTATCAAGCTAGTTCTTTTGCACATTTGTTCTTCTTGGAACAGTTTTCTAGTCCCTCTGTCCTGGTTGCTAGACATTCCTCAGTTTTTTAAAAACATTCATATTGTTTTCCATGGTGGCTAGTGTTAGTTTATATTTACCAACTATGTGTGAGGATTACTATTCCTACATATTTCATATTTTTTAATAATAGCCATTCTTACAGGGGTAGTTTTGCTTTTATTTCAGAATAGCTAAATATGTTGAACATTTTTCATATATTGACCATTTGTACTTCTTTTGAGAAGTGTCTATTGAGGTAATTTGTCCGTTTTTTCACTGGATTACATGCTCTTATGATGCTGTGTTCTTGAGTTCTTTACATATTCTGGATATTAATCCCCTGTCCGATGGATAGCTAGAAAAGATTTCCTCCCGTTCTCTAAGTTGTCTCTTCATTCTGTTGATTGTTTCCCATTCTGGGCAGAAGTTTTTTAATTTCTAATGCCTTTAGGAACAGAAGTCCTGTTTAGGAAATTGTTGCCTGTATCTATATCTAGAAGTTTTTTTCCATGTGTTTTTCTCTACTAGTTTCAAATTTGGGGGTCTCACACTAAGATTTTAGTTTCAGTCTTCTTCGTGTAGGTGTTCAGTTTTCCCAGAACCCTTTGTTAAAGAGGTTGTCTCTTGTCCAAATCTGTTTGGGGAGCCTTTGTCGAGGATCAGATGGCTGATTTCTGGGCCCTATGTTCTATTTGTACTATGTTCTTGTTTTTATGTCAATACCATGCTGTTTTTGTTTTTGTTTTTTGTTTGTTTTTTTTTGTTTGTTTGTTTGTTTGTTTTTAACTATGTTAACAATGGCTCTGTATTTTTAAATAAGGTATTGTGATGCTTCCAGTCATGCTTTTTTGCTCAGGATTGCTTTGGTTATTTGAGTTCTTTTGTGATTCCATGTATATTTTAGAATTTTATTTTTGTAGTTTTGTGAATAATAACATTGGTATATTGATTGAGACTGCATTGAATCTGTAGGTTGATTTTGGTAGTGTGACCATTTTAAAAAATATTAATTCTCCCAATCCATGAACAGAGGAGGTCTTTTTATCTTCTAGTGTCTTTAATTTTTTTCTTCGGTGTTTTATTATTTTAATTGTAAAGTTTTTTGACCTCCTTAGTTAGGTTTATTTCCATGTTTAGTGAGGTTTTCGTTTGTGTTTTGAGACTATTGTGAATGGCATTGTTTCCTGATTTTTTTTTCTCAGCAAGATTATTACTGCTGCATATAAAAGTTACTGATTTTTGGATGTTGACCTTGTATTCTACTACTTTTCTGAAGTTATCAGTTCTACCTCTAAGTGGAGTCTTTAGGTCTTCTAAGTACATGATTATATCTTCTTGAAACAGGGACAATTTGTCTCCTTCTGTTCCTGTTTGTATTCCTTTTCTTCCTTTCTTTTTTCTGATTGCATAGGCTAAAATTTCAAGTATATATTGAGTAAGAGTATGAAAGTAGACACCTTCATTTCATCCCTGATTTTAGAGGAAATACTTTCAGTTTTCCCCACTCAGTATGATATTGTTTAGGATGGCCTTTATTATGTTGAGGTACAATCCTTCCATACCTAATTTATTGAGGACTTTTTTCATGAAGTCATGTTGAATCCTATGAATCACTTATTTTTCATCTGTTGAGATGATACTATGTGTTGTGTCCTTGATTCTATTTATGCTTTGTATTGTACTTATTTATTTGCATATGTTGAATCATCCATGCATGTCTAGAATGGAAACAGCTTGATTGTGTATGAGCTTTTAAAAATGCTGTTAAATTTGATTTATAAGTATTTTATTAAGGATTTTTGCATCTTTGTTCATCAAGGATATTAGTTTATGGTTTTCTTTTTTATTAGGTTTTGATAGCAATGTAATACTTGCTACATAGAAAGTTTGAAAGGGTTCCTTCCCTTTCTGTTTTATGGAACAGGAGGATTATTTTTAATTCCTTTTCGAATACATGGTAAAATTCATCATAAGTCTGTTCAGTTCTGGGCTTGTCTCTATTTACAGACTTTTCATGACTGATTATTTGACAGGTTTTGCTGATTGTGGCAATTTTTCTCTGTTATTTCTTCAACAGCTTATCTATTTTTGTTGTTCTCATATATTTGGAGACCTAGTGGGCTACAGCTTAGCAAAGTCTTTTTAACTACATATCTTGCTTGGGAAATGGTTACCACAGGAACATGCTTGTCTTACCCACTTCCTGAAGCATCTGGTGTTTCTTTTGCAGGAAATTGTAAACTTATATTAGGAGTTTGTGAATGTCTGGCAATGCAGTTTATTTTTGTGTAGAGCCTTTTATGTTTTTCTAGAAATGACACTTTAGAATTTCTGATAAATATTTACAAACTCTGTTCCTTTTAATCACATAAAAGTAATATACCATGTACAGATTTTAGGATGTACTGTAAGATATTATATCATTTTCCAATTTTATAAATTTTGTCTAAGAACTTGTCATAAATATTCCTACATAAAAATAAAAAATAAAATTTTTAACTTAAAAAATATATTATCAGGCTTAAATAGCCTATAACAAGAGACAGAAGGGCAGTGTATCCTGGATTACCCAATAGAAATAGTTGTTCACGTTTTCTATTACAAAATTCATTCCAGATTTTTATTGTTTTAAGTAAATGCATGACTTAAAAATTAATCTTCAAAAAGTTTACCTCCCTGAATACTTTATTGGTGTCTAGACACACCATCCGTGAAGAACTGACATCTCACAGTTTTGAGCTCATGGTTTTAGGAGGCCATGCTCTGTTAGAGTAAGCTATCATGCTTAAAATTTTAAAATATTGTATCAGAAATGGGCATAAAATAAGACTTTTTGCCTATGTATACATCATATGCAACTGCTGAAAATTTGACTCATGTCTTAACGTTATTTTCTAAATCATCACACTCTGGTGATTAAGCAGGAGGTAGAAAGAACATCATGGACCAACAAGTACCCACTGCACTTCCACAAGGTATCAACGTGAGTTTTTAGTAGAGAGTAAGCAAGGACCCTTAAAACCCATTGGACCATGGGCTGTGGATTCAGCCAGGTTGCTGAGCATCTCCAGCACCACCAGCAGCACAGCTCCTCGTGGCAGCCAGTAGTTCTCAATGATGTGGTGATTCCTCTCAGTGAACCTCAAACTCCCCCAAAAGCAAGCATTTTATATTGATCTTACAGGCAAATTAGTCCTCACCCACAGCATGTTATTAGCTACTTTTGATCAGTTACCTACTGAATAAGTTTCAGAGACACACCTGGCCCTTTATATCCCTGGATTTACATCTACAGATTCATCCAATTACAAATCCAAAACAAAAAAAAAAATGTTTTTTTAAAAAATTGCCTCTGTACTGAACATGTACAGACATTTTTGTCTTGTTATTCCCTAAATAATCCAGGAAAAATTTTTTAGCATTTACATGGTATTAGATATTACAAGTAATCTGGGAATGATGTAATGTGTACAAGAGGATGTTTAGAGGTCACAAGTGAATGTCCAGATCATTTTTTATAATGGATTTTTGTATTCACAGGAGTTCCTTGAACTAATCCCATGGATACCAAAAGACAACTGCTAGAATTTGGTGTCCATAAACTAAAGTTAGCTCATAGTTATGGTTTCCTGAAAACTGATTTTTCTACATCTCTACATAGCTCTACAATGCATGCCCTCAAACGAGTTGTAGTTACAATTGCTATAATTTGAAAGAAGGATGGTTTGTTTCCAGAATATCATCAATGCTATTTCAAGTGCTTGGTCATGATTTTTAATTCCTGATATTTTTTTTCTTTTAATAAAAATTAGTTTAAGTTCATGATCAGTTGAGTTTGTGGTGGTTGATGGCTTATGATTTTCCACTAACTAGAATTAAGGAGTATTTGTATGATGTGGTTTAACAGCCATGTTCCTCTCACTACAGCCCTGTATACATTCCCATCCCCAACATTTATACATGCAATAGCATTTATTATCACCAAGCCTTTTCCACTGAAGAATAGGAATATGAGACTAAATGGGTGATGAGACTGACTTGTTTGACCAAAACCTCTAGACATCATCTTGTGATTACTCTTCAATTCCAGTTCTGGGTATTGATCTAGTGTCTTTCTAGACTCCTTTTCTGACATTAAATTTTCATCTTCAGTGTAGCTTTTGCCTTGCTTCTTGAGTTTCCTGTGGCTGACACAACCTTTTTAGTTTACTGTTTAATCAACTCCCTGATAGGCAGAATATCAACCTGAAGTGGTACCACTTACATGACATCAGTAGATAACTGACCCATGCACAATGGGAGGGTTTAGTAGTTGAATGTTAAGGACACATGGCTAGATCATTAATTTTTATCACTTAAAAGATATGCATTTTATTATTCAGGCCAGATTGCTGTAACAAAATGCCATAATCAGGAGGCTTAAACAACAATAATATATTTCTCACAGTTCTGGAGGCTTGGAAGTCCAAATCAAGGTTTGTCAATTTGGTTCTCCAATGAGTGCTCCCTTCCTGGCTTGCAGAAAACCACCTTCTTACTGTGTCTTCACTGAGTGGAGAGAGAAAGAGGAGTTCTGCTCTCTTTCTCTTCTTCTAAGGAACTAGTCCTATCATGGGGTCCCACCTTCCTTACCTCATCTATACCTAATCACCCCTAGCTCCAAATACCATCACATTGGGAGTTAAGGCTTGGACATAGCAACTTTGGAGGAACACAAAACCTCACATATAATTTGGGACAATTATACAATGTCTCAAAGTCAAAATGTGTTAATCAAATATAGAAACTATCTTTAGTTCAAATGAAATTACAAATGTTTCATGACTTTCTAAAATTCCTTGATAGTGCCTTATGTTTTGATTATAGAGGTGATTCTACTGTATTTATTAACTTTAAATATAAATGTAGAGTTTTGTTGTGAAGTAGTAGAGGAAAGAAAACAATGTTTTATATTTTATTTTCATATAGATAGAAAAACATGACTTTTTGAGTAGGGAGAAAAAATAGAGCTAAGATGTTCTGTGAGGCCATTCTACTGTAAAAATTCTGCCTGCCATTGTACTGAATGATTCACAGTACCACTCCTTTGGATTAAGATCTCAGCACCTGCTAAAATATAAGCATATTCAAGAGAATCAATAAGAATCATGATCAGTCGCCAAAATAGAAAAGAACTGGGAAAGAAATTTAGTGCATAAGGGAATATTCCCATTGTTATTCCAGTTTTATTTTTATGGTTATGAATTTCATGAATACAATTTCATCTATTTGCTTGGAGTTTTTCCTGCAACTCCTCAAATTTCTTCAGTAATGGTAAGGCTATCTGATCAGCTATTTTAGACTAAATCTCATTGTCTCTTGGAAGAGTGAGCAGTATGCTGGACTACTTACCCATGATAACTAAGTAAATTATAGAGCACAGTATCAGATTATTAGTGTCCAAAGGAATCTATAGCTGTTCTAAGATAATGGTTGTCAAGAAACAAGGCTATTTTCTAACTGTTATGGGCTAAGGATTTCAGAGGGATGGAGTAGGTTTGGTAGAGATCTGAGACTTGTTTAGGGGATAGAGAAAACAGAAGGAGAGCTTGGATCAGGGAAAGATATTCGGCTTCAAGTGAGTAGAACTGGAGATAAGCAAGGCACATTAGAGAACCATACTAGAAATAGTTGAATTAAGATATCAAGTTCAAAGCATTAGACCAGAAATGGGAAATGGTTTACAAAGGGTTTTTTTACAAAGGTTTACAAAGCCAAAGGATTGGCACCTGTAAGAAGTGGAATGGAATAGGAGGTAAGGACAGAGTCCAAGACAGGGTCCTGAAAGATTTACAAATTATATAGAATGAGCATCAACCACTTAGGTTTATTTGCTTTTGATCACATAAATAAAGAAGAATAACCCTATTTCAGGCTCCCTCCTAACTATGACTAGGCAAGGCAGAGGATGGTCAAGGTTTTCCTAGGATCTCTACCATTGATTTTCTGGTTTGTCCTTTACCCACTTTGGCAACTACAGAAGCCAGATTCTTTGCATAAGGTCCACTTCTACACTGATCTCCTGAGTGACCCACTTTGAACACATGTGGAATCAGAGTCCTAGACAGAAGCCCTTACCCACTGTTTGCATTAGATTTGTCTCTGAATTTCACCTTAATGAAATGTATCTTTTCAAGATCAATGATCTCTCAAAGTGGCTTAGTCTTATAATCAAGCTTATAATCAGCCCAGTGGTTCTGGCTGCCTGATATATAAGTAAATTATAGCTCAAAACTTTAGAAGAGGAAACCTGCACTCCTCACAAGTGCTGAGCTTTCTGAACTTCTAAAGTTACAAGCTAGGCTGAATGGGTTGCATAGCAAGATACCAGGCTCTTTCAAGCATAGGCCTATACAGTGATCTTTATCACATGCTGGTAATTGACCATGCTCATTTAAAATTTTCCTCCTAAAATAAGAATGATGGAGACTGTTGTCCTGGATCTTCTTCTGTAATGGGCTGAAATTAAACATGGCTGTTTCCATACTCTTAGGTCATGGCAGATTGAAAAAGGCTACTGTTGGAACAGAAGCAAACTGTAGCTATTATTGGATCAGGACCAATATTTTTGATTTCCTGAGCTAGAATCAACCATGGGATAGATGTATAGGAAAGGCATCACCATAATTCTCTTTCCAAACAGAACACTCTCCAACTCAGCATGGAGCTCCAGATGGCAGGTGAAATAGAACTAAGTCCTTTATCTCATTGCCTTGGAGTATGTTTAGTTTTCTGGGCAATAGATATGGCCTTTTTTTGGGGGGAGGTGCACCCACACTGCCAATGTCACTAAGGAATGAATACTTTTACCCCCTGGCTCCTCTAGAATCTGATGGACAAACTGTCTGGCAGGAAGATGTGACCAGGTAGCTATCCATACTCTGAGCTGACCTGAAGTCAAGTGACTGAACAAGGCTGCCAAACAGGATCAGTTCAACTTTTTATAAAAATATTTATTTATTTATTTGTGTTTTGTGCTGAGGATCAAACCCAGTGCCCCACATGTGCTAGGCGAATACTCTACCACTGAGCCACAACCCCAGCCCTAGGATCAGTTCATTTTTCTAAGGATTGTCTGACACCTTTTTGAAACTGGACCCCATCATGTTGCCCCTTGCTTGCATACTAGCTCCTGGGGGGAATCCAGAATTCAGTTGCACTTCGGCTAATCACCGTC
Organism: Marmota flaviventris; assembly: GCF_047511675.1. NCBI lineage: Eukaryota > Metazoa > Chordata > Mammalia > Rodentia > Sciuridae > Marmota > Marmota flaviventris. The sequence continues at coordinate 145,701,832 of NC_092502.1, forward strand.
TCCTCTCTGCCTCCTTGTCAAAAGCAGTGCCTGTGGCATCTGTCTTTTTCACTGAAGTTTGGCTATCAAACAGTTCCTACACAGTGTTCAAGAAGCTTTATAGGGCTGTCAGCTTATGTGAGGGACTCGTGGTCAGGCAAGATATATAACCATCCATTCTACTTTTCCTGAGAATTCTGGGCAATTATCATAAATTTTTAAATCTGAATTACAAATATAGGAAGTTCTTCCCAATTCTCTCTCTTTGGGAGAATTTTTTGGTCACATGATCTGTTCATTTCTGGAGATGTTTCCTGTGTTAACTAATTCCATACATTGATATGGATTCTGGCTCTTTTATCTGTGAGAATGCCACTGAGCTTGTTTTTGTTTGGGGATTGAGTTGGGTCCATTTACTCTATTTGAAAAATTAAATCTTGCTACTCATTAATCAAAATTACAAAAATTTTGTGCTGGATTTGTGGCTCAAATGTAGAGCGCTCACTTTCCTAGCACATGTGAAGCCCTAGGTTAGATCCTCAGCCCCATGTAAAAATAAATAAATAAAATAAAGGTATTGTGTCCAACTACAACTAAAATATATTTTTTTTAAGATTACAAAAATTTAATATCTATATAATCATTCATTTACTCAATTTACATACATTGAACCTATATTTTGATTGATTTTATCAATTGATCAGTTTTTATTGATTTCCTATTTGTGCCAGCAAGTAGGTATTGGGAATATAAAGTTGATTAATATAGAGACCCTACATTCCCAGTGCTCACAGTTTAATTAGGATGAGAGAATAAACATTTCTTGACCTAAAATGTGGGTAAGAATGGGTGCTCATGGAAGCACCATAGAAGGGATGAGTGTTGGATTGATCTGTGAAGTATGAGGAGAGATCAGTTGACTTAAAAGCATTAACTCAAAACTGATCTCATCCTATGAACCATGAACTATGAACTCATCCTCTCCTGTCTGCACTTCTTATGAGTTCACTGATTCCAAGAATATAAACCAAACTAAGATCAGGGACTGTGTTTTAGGTCACTTCCTTCAAGAGAAAATATGAAAATTTTCCAGTGAATTAGAATATTTTAAGTGGGCAATTGTGTCGTGTCTGGTTAAGATAATATTTGCTTAAGGTATTTAGGCTTGAATTAACAAATTACCTGTCTCCCATTCAGTAATAATATTCCTTTGGCTACAATTAAACAATTAATTGGTCTATTTTCTAATAACCTGTCTTTTATTGCATTTTAATAATCTTAATTGATATGTTATTTGGTAATTCAGGGATTTATATTTAAAAATAATTTTTCAAAAATAAATTTGTAAGTACTATAAAAGAAGCAAACTGTAACTAAGATAAAACCACACAAATAAAATTGAAAAATCTGAATGACCTGGATTTTCAAATTATTTATAATCAATTATGAGAAATAATATACTGTTTTAGAAACAAACTTTGATAAATAAGTACCTACTCTGTACTCTGACTCAAGTGATATAAAATGAGAGATTTACTGTTATTTTGCAGATATGTAAGAAAGGAACCCATGTGGTAATTATAGATATGCAGTAATAACTAAGGGTTCCTGGTGCCTGTCCCAATAAAATATCCTTTATTATTTATGTTTGGAAGAGTGTGTTGAAACCAAATTATAAAATTAATTCATGGATCACAATCAGTGTTTATTTTCTAAAATACAAAAACACAACAAATCATATAAATGAAATGCAGTGTAATACAACATGAAATAAAGCACATCCCAAATAGTATTTCATGATTTTTTTCCTGCTTTATCTATACTTCTACATAAATACCAGGTCACAGTGTAGAATGCATTTCTTAAGGAGTGTCCTGGTAAAAGCATTTTAAAAGCTAGTGTCTTCGAAGATGCATTTCAGTAGTAATTGGGCTCTAAGAAGGGCTAGACAGCTCATGGAGGGTTCATGTGGGATCAAACTAAAAAAAGAAAAAAAATGGAGTTCAGGAGTTTGGCTAGGAAGCTGATCGGGAAGTCTTGAATGAAGAGTTAATCATCATGAACATAAATATAATGGCTCTTGGAATTTGAGGATAGTAATGGCTGCATCATCCCCTGACTCTGCTTCTGTAAAAAGTATTTAATTCAGGTATCACAGATCCATCTCTTCCTCACTCTCTGCAGGGCGGTGTGCCAAAAGGAAGCCAGCCACACAATGAAGGCAGCCTGCTATGGTAGAGTTGTAGTGCATTGGCTATATTCTAAAGGGAGCCTAGGCTTATTTTGTGGGGTTACTGCCACTGGTGTTTCTTTCTTTTTAAATTTTTAGTCGTAGGTGGACACAGTACCTTTATCTATTTTCATGTGGTGCAGAGGATCTATCCCAGTGCCTCACAGGTGCAAGACAAGTGCTCTACCACTGAGACACAACCCTAGCCCCGCCCACCAGTGGAGTTTCTTAAGATTAGTCTATTAGAAACTTCTCTCCTAAGTACTTTTGCCACTGTAGCAAGGTATTTTGTCTATTTTTTTTTTTATCAACTATAGGCAAAAGGATTTCATTTCAGGAAAACCCAAGGAAACTATCAACTGTCAAAAAGAGTGTGGGTTGTATCCCTAGGAGCTCCTTTCTCTCTTTTCAGGGAAGAGGAACTTGTCTTGTCCTTGATTTCAGTATTTGAATTGTGTGTTGTCAAGAGCCTGCCAAACTGGGAGCACCTGGGGCACATCTATCTATGCAGATGTTGGTCGGTCTATCATTTGCAACAAATAAACAAAGAAACAAAAACTGGATCGTGTGTATGCAAACTAATACCATCACACTACAAAGGCCACATTTGACTATCACTAGTAGGTATCATTGACATAATTTGATGTTGCTTGCTTATTGAATGTGGTGCTAGTGGTACTTTGAGATTTTATGGACAGATGAATAACTACTGAGACCCAGATTATCTGTGTCTATGTTGATCTAAGTAAACCATGTGCCTCTTCCTTTGGAAAGATGGATGAAGAAGTTTCATTCCCAACTTGGATGTTTAGGAGTGGCAGGCAATGAGAATGGCATAGACATTGCTTTTGTCCTGTGAGTAGTTATTATGGAGAGACAGACGCAAAATCTCTTGAGAAAAACGTGCAGCTCTGCTAGCAGCAGCTTCCAGTCACCTGGGCACTTTTACAAAGAAGGAAGGAATCCAAAGGACACTTGGAAGATCTTTGGTCTGCCCTGAAGTGTGCACCAACATTTAAGCACATTTGTTTTCAAGAAGATGCTGTTTATAAATATTCAAGATGGTTCATAAGACCAAAAATAATAACACATCTGTCCATAGGAAATCAAAAGGGTATGACAGACTGGAAATAACCAGAATTGTAAGTCTAGGTATGCATTATGTTTCTACAACAAGATAGAGGGAGGTATGTGAGTCTACTATCTAGGTCAGATAGCAGAGTGGGAGGACCAAGTCATGTGGGAAGGTGGTAAGAATGACGGATGCTATGGGCCCAAGAATTCAGAATTCAGATTCTGGAAATTTTAGGGTAAATAAGTAAAAATAGTACTATTTTACAGATTGTGACTTTAATCAAGAACAGACTCTTCACTCTGTGCTCTAATTTTATGATTTCTGGGTGTAAGTAGACAAAAATACACAGATCTTGAGTTTTGCACTTACACCTTCTCAAAAATGCATACTGATGGTATTTATGCAGGTGCTATAAAATAAAAACAACTCTTTCCTATATATACTTGACAGTTTACATAAATCAAGTGAACAAACACACATAGCACATCTACACTAAAAGAGCATTTTGTTAAAGCAGCAATTCACACCAGGTGCTATTATCTATTATTGACCACTCCCAGCATTAGTCATTAGTCTTGAAACTAGCAGTCAGATGTCTGTTTAAAACTATATCTGAAGAAATGAAGATATAGTTTTAAATATATATATATATATATATATATATATATATATATATATATATATATATAATCATATCTACATAAAACAAGCACATAAAATATAAATCTGGTAGAAATTTCTCATTCTTTTCTACAAATCAAGTGGTAAAGTTTCCTTAGCTGACTGTAGTTGGATTAGTAATCAGTGGTCTGAATCTGTCTTGGTCCAGTTGTGATCGCCTCTTCATTCATCATGTCCAGTTCCATACTCTTTGAATATTCGCTGTAGGGCTGTAGGCTTCATCTTTGGTCTTGGCTTAGAAACACCATCAGCTGTATTTTAAGGTGACTCTGCTCAGTGTGTCATATCAAATCCTGTGTCTGCTTATCTCCATGGGTCGGGCTCTAGTTCTTTCCCCAACCTCAACATTCTGTTCTCTTCACAGTCAATGTTCTGTTCCACTGTGTGTGGCCACAATCTAGAACTAATTCAGGGACAGAAAGAGCTTAATCATGATTCTTTTTGAAAAAGCAAGCCTTTCTGACTGGGGGCAACCAAATGTGATTTTTTCCACTGGGCAGAAATGATCATGCTGATACCCCTCCTGTGTGGCACTAGAAGTACTGTGTGGCCTCCAGCTTCCTAAGTGATTATAGTTGGTGATCACATAAGCTACTTACACAGAATTATTTCATTCAATCTTTATAATAATCCTCTGAGATATGCTATTTCTATGATGCTCCAAAGATAAAAGAATTGACAATGATTCCACAAGTAGTGCAATCATTACCGGAACCCAGATCATCTGATTTTAATCTAAGATTTCTTCTTTTGGAAAAGGTTGAATGACTGCACGGCTCAAAATCATTGTAACTTGGCAACCTGCACTTTAACGTGGTCTTGGAATTTGAATCTTGGGTTCTGTTTTCTTATTTGTTCCATTTCTGACTGACCCTATTACAAAATAATTATCATTTGTCTAATTAAAAGTATAAACAATAACAGTGAATGAAAGCAGAAGCAAGTAATCAATTGTAATGCAATAAAATCATGTAAATTCACTCAATATTTAACTAATTTTGGTGAATGCAGATAATTATTTTGCACAGAAAAAGTCAAGTCCAATTAAAACAAAATAGTTTTTTTTAAAAGGTCATTTGTGTAACAGTGACAGTCCAATGCAATTATAGTTAAATAAGTTCTACCACTTTTAAGGAAAAACCTGTTATCAATACGTTCATTGTTTTGTTTGCTTCAAAGAAGGTTTCCTTATCTCCAGTGTCATCATGACAGAAATTCTGGCACCAAACGCGACAAACCATCCACAGCACTTTCCACATTTAATTACATTCTGTGCAAGTATTTATTTTATTTATTTAGTCCATCAGATATTGAATATTAAAAAAATACCGAGGTTGACCATGGTGGTGCATACCTGTAATACCAGTGACTCTGGAAGCTGAGGCAGGAGGATTTAAAGTTTGAGGCCAGCCTCAGCAACTTAGCAAGACCCTGTCTTAAAATTTTAAAATGAAGGATGGGAATGTGGTTCAGTGACTAAATGCCCCTGTGTTTAATCTCTTGTACCAAACACACACACACACACACACACACAGAGAGAGAGAGAGAGAGAGAGAGAGAGAGAGAGAGAGAAAGAATGCTGAGCTTTTAAAAAGCAGAAACATAGACATGTGTTTATTTATATATGATGTTCTGTAATTATAGAAATATTGTTAACAATAGCCTAAATAGGGTGGGCATTATAGTGCACACCTGTAATCCCACCTACTTGTGAGACTGAGGCAGGAGGATCTCAAGAACACAACTTAGTGAGATCCTAAGTTAAAAAAAATCATTTTTAAAAAATTGGTGATATAGCTCAGAGGTAGAGCATCTGCTGAGCAAGCACAGGCTCTGTGTTCAATTGCTAGTACCACAAAAATGTATGTATTTGTCAGCACGGGCAGACAAGAAAACTGTGACCTCATCTCTACCATGGAACACTAGCAGTTCAGGTTGCAGCTGCCACTCTGCATCAGCCACCAATGCCTCTAGGGACAGAACTACGGATTCTTTTTCTTAAATGGTTACACTGGCTAGAACTTTCCAGAAGAGTGTGACTAATGGTGTTAATGCTGAGCATCTTTTTGTTGTTCCTGCCTTTAATGGCAAAATGTGTAACCGCTTTAGTTCAGCTTTACATATTGGTGCAGAGAATGTTAGGAAAGTTATCTTTAATTCATACATTACTAAGAGATTAGGGTTGTTTTTTAAATCATATTTTTATTTTTTAAATAAAAAATGAAATTTGAATTTCCTCAGGTGCTTTTTTGATAAGAATAATCATATGCTTTTAAAAAATAATAATGTATTAACAGAAGAGAGTAATTGGTTTCTAATATTTAACCTTTTTGTATTCATGGAGTAATTCTCTCATGGTGAGGAAAACACGATATAGCATACAGGTTATAAGCACAGTTCAATAATCTGACTGCCTAGGTTACAATGTATGCCTTGAAGTAACTCTGTCTGTTTAATACTCAGGATTTTCTTTGACAAAATCAAGAAGAAAATACTTACATGAGGGCTATGTGAGAATCATTTGAGATAATTCATGAAGACAGAAGTACGCAACATATAGCAAATATACAGGCAATGTCAATCAGTATCTTTATGGTCCATTAATAAGTGTTGACTTGTATGTATGACTTTTGCAAGATATCTCTGGGTGAGTTTAGCTTGGGTTTTCTTTTTGGCTTATTGTTTTGTCAATTATCCAAATGTGCCAGAAAGCTTCTTCTATACTCAAGTCTTCTTTACTACTCAAGAAGGTTTTAAACATTTAAATTTTTATTCAATTAAGAAATGAAAATTCTCCGTAAGCCATTACAGTCTTCAAGTTTAAATAGAGATTTCCAACAGCTTTTCCATTTCTTTAAAGGCTTTTATCTTTTCAAAGACGCCATTTAACTTAATTTTAATAACTGGAACATTCTTAGACTATCCTTTGTTATTTTACAGTAATAAATTCACATTTTTTACAATATACTTGTAAATAATATTTCTTATCTTTTATCTCCTTAAAATATGTTGCTATCTTCTTTCCTATATTATTACATTGATTCTTGCTATTCTTCACCTTCTGCAAAATTAGTTACAAGTTCATTCCCATGATTCATATGGATATTTTAGACATTTATCCATACAGCATCTCAGTAGTTTTACTCTGTAATTTATTAATTACCATTTTTATTTTATACTCTTCTTCTTAGTTTTTTTTTTTCTTTTTTTAGGTCAAAATGTAGTTTATTTTGTTCTTTTTAAAAAATTTTATTTATTTATTTATTTTAATTAGGTATATATGACAGCAGAATGCATTTTGATTCATTGTACACAATTGCAGCACAACTTTTCATTTCTCTGGTTGTTTATGATGTAGTGTTGCACCATATGTGCAGTCATACATGTACCTAAGGTAATGATATAGATCTCATTCTGCCATCTTTCCTGCCCCCATGTCCCTCCCCACCTCTCACTCCCCTTTTCCCACAGTTTCTCCATTTTTCCCACCCACCATTATGGATCAGCATCCACTTTGATCAGAGAGAACATTCAGCCTTTGATATTTGGGATTGGCTTATTTCTCTTAGTGTGATATTCTCCAACTCCATCCATTTACCTGCAAGCTGAGTAATATTCCATTGTGTATATATACTACAGTTTCTTTATCTGTTCATCCATTGAAGGGCATCTAGGTTGCTTCCATGGTTTATTGTGAATTGAACTGCTATAAACATTGATGTGGCTGCATTACTATAGTATGCTGATTTTATATCTTTGGATATAGACCAAGTAGTGGGATAGCTGGGTCAAATGGTGGTTTCATTCCAAGTTCCAAAGGAATCTCCATACTACTTTCCAGATTGGTTGCACCAATTTGCAGTCCCACCAGCAATGTATGAGTATGCCTTCCCCTCCATATCCTCACCAGCACTTATTGTTGTTTTTATTCTTTTTTATTAATTAATTTTTTATTTACATATGACAGCAGAATGCATATAATTCTTATTACACATATATACCACAATTTTTTATATCTCTGATTGTATACAAAGTATACTCATACCAATTCGTGTCTTCACACATGTACTTTGGATAATAATGTCCATCACATTCCACATCATTTCTAGCCCCCTGCCCCTCTCTTCCCCTCTCACCCATCTGCCTTATCTAGAGTTTGTTTATTTCTCCCATGCTTCCCCTCCCTACCCAAGGATGAATCAGCCTCCTTATATCAGAGAAAACATTCGGCATTTGGTTTTTTGGGATTGGCTAACTTCACTTAGCACTATCTTCTCCAACACAATCCATTTACCTGCAAATGCCATGATTTTATTCTCTTTTATTGCTGAGTATAAATTGTGTATAAAGGCCACATTTTTAATCCATTCATCTATTGAAGGGCCACATTTTTTTAATACATTCATCTATTGAAGGTTGGTTCCACAGTTTAGCTATTGTGAATTGTGCTGCTATAACATTGATGTGGTTGTGTCCTGTAGTATGCTATTCTTAAGTCCTTTGGGTATAGACCAGGGAGAGGGATGGCTGGGTCAAATGGTGGTTCCATTCCCAATTTTCCAAGAAATCTCCATACTGCTTTCCACATTGACTGCACCAATTTGCAGTCCTACCAGCAGTGTATAAGTGTGCCTTTTTCCCCACATCCTCGCCAACATTTACTGTTGCTTGTATTCTTAATAGCTGCCATTCTGACTGAAGTGGGATGAAATCTTAGAATGGTTTTGATTTGCATTTCTCTAATTGCTAGAGATGTTGAACATTTTTTCATATATTTGTTGATCAAATGTATATCTTCTTCTGAGAAGTGTCTGTTCAGCTCCTTAGTCCATTTTTTATTCATTGGGTTGTTTGTTTTTCTGGTGTTAAGTTTTTTGAGTTCTTTATATATCTTGGAGATTAGTGCTCTATCTGATGTGCCTGTGGCAAAACTTTGCTCCCAAAATGTAGGCTCTCTCTTCACCTCATTGATTGTTTCTTTTTCTGAGAATCTTTTTAGTTTAAGTCCATCCCATTAATTAATTTTTTAATTTTATTTCTTATATTTTAGGAGTCTGGCTAAAGAAGTTGGAGCCTAATCTTACCTGATGAAGATTTGGGTCTACTTTTTTCTCCATTAGGCGCAGGGCCTCTGGTCTAATTCCTAGGTCCTTGATCCACTCTAAGTTGAGTTAGAATAGACAAAGCAATCCTTTAGCAAGAAGAGTGAAGCAGGAGTTATCATAATACCGGACCTTAAACTATACTACAAAGCTATAGTAACAAAAACAGCATGGTATTGACACCAAAATAGATATATAGAACAATGGTACAGAATAGAAGACACAGAGACAAATCCACATAAATATAGTTATTTCATACTAGACAAAGGTGCCAAAAACATACATTGGAGAAAAGACAGCCTTTTTAACAAATTGTGCTGGGAGAATTGGAAATCCATATGCAGCAAAATGAAACTAAACCTGTATCTCTCACCATGCACAAAACTCAACTCCTCTTAATTTCTTTTGATTATTTAAAAGTCATTTTGTTCCATAATTCCATGCTTAGAGTATTTATTTTCCTTCTGTTTATTTTAAATTGAGGAATTTTTGTCTAAGGACTGTGTGTTTTCTCCTGAGGATAGTTTGATCACATCTCACATTTTATATAAACTGTTTTGATGTTCTTCCTGTACTTTATAGTTTTAATTTCTTCTTTAAAAGAAGAATTATTTTTTAAAAATGTACCCAGTATTTAATTTTAAATACTTATACTTTGTTTATCTTTGTAAAATCAATTTTCAATTTTGTTATATGAATGTCAGAAAATGTAATCTGTATGGTACTTTCCCATCTCCTTCTACCTGCTTGATCATTTCAGCAAAAAACCTGAAGAAAGTAGGAATCAAACATAATAACCTAGAGAAAACTCCATTGGTCTTAAAAATTCTCTTTTCTTTCTTGTTTTAAACAAGCTTAGTACTTAACATAACATATAAATTATTACATGCTCTCCTTTATCTGTTTATTGATGATAGGATAGTATCAATATATGTCTTAATGCTCAACCTAGATTAAAATTTGTCTCAACTCAAAACGCCTATTTTCATACACTAACTTTTTTTTTTACTTTTATGTAGGAGGCTTGTTTTGATACTATTGTGACAGTATTATTGAGTTATTACTTTTTTGAGGTTTTTTGAGTTATTACTTTTAAATAATATAAGTAATTAATGTATCCATCAGATTTCATTTGAGGCAATTTGGATTTATTTTTAATATTTAAAGTTCTTCTATGTTTAAATTCCACTTTTAAGACTGTGTCTCTTAAAATCATAACAATTTGTTATTTTTGCAGAATATGGTTGGAGAGTGGGCTTTACCAGAAGAAATGGTTGATAATTTACCACCCTCCAACAATTGCATATTGGGTCATGTGCTTCACAGATTAGTAGAAAAATCACTTCCTCCTCAAGTGGAACCAAAAGAGACTGAGTTACCTTCATTTGCTATTAAAGGATGCTTGTTGGGGAAAACACTTAGTGGGAAATCTGCCAATCTAAAGTCTCTACAGAAAGGTAGAATGCTTCCCCTGCCCCCAATTCTTACTGGGTTCCATTTGCACTGAGTGTAGTTGCAAATATCCATGTCTATAGAAAACATATATGAAGCTCTGCTAATACATTGGAAAATCTGTCATCACAAGTTTTATAAGAGTGTGATCAGTTAATTCATTATCCAGGCCATAGTTATTCACTTGAAGATGATTGAAGTACTGACAACATGCTAAAACATAGATAAATTTTTACATTATGCTAAGTAAAATAGGCTAGACACAAAAGGTCACTTAAAGTATGCTTCCATTTACATGAAATATCCAGAATAGTAAAATCTATAGAGACAGAAACTGAATTAGTAGTTGCCAATGGGTATGGGTTTCCTTTTGAGGTGATGAAAATTTTCTATAACAAGATAATTATGATGGTTGGGCAACTTTATGAATGTCTAATGCCACTGAGTTGTATCCTATAAAATGCTTAATTTTATGTTATGTGAATTTGCCACAATAAAAGAGGAGTTTAATCAAAAAGACAATTCTAAGGAGCCTAAAGACAGTGTGAAGCTAAATCACAAGGGCAATAATATCCATTTCCCAAGTGAAAAGCTCTTAATAAAATTATCTTTTGTACTTTAGACTTTCCTATTCAGGTACTTTCTATTGACAAACTTGTCCAAGAAGCTATCCAAGCATTTTATGACAATGAAGAAGCCTTGGAGGCCCCACCAATTCAGGAAGAAGATGGAGAAGAGGCTCCACCCACACCACAGAAAGACAGTATAGAAAACCAGGCAAGTGTGATGTTAGTTTTCTTTTCTGCACCAAGTGCACTAGAGCTATGAAGCTGAATGGAATTCTAAAGATCTTGTAGACCAGAGCTCTTTTCAGCAAAGTTCCCAGAGAGAAAGTAGTCTAAGTTTGTGGGCAAAGAGACAAAATTGAGGATACTATGTGAGTATTTATAAAATGAAGGAGAGAACTCTTGCCCATCCCCTATACACACTGGTTTCCCTGGGTGGACCATCACCATGATGGGCTCACTTGGCACCCAGTGACTATAAGCTGGGTACTTTCCCCAGAGGAAGGAGTCACTGGCTGGCTGGAGAGACTGATTTGTGTGGATAATGAGGGTGATATATGAGTGTCAGAAGGAAACTCAAAAAGTCCCTAAATCCCAGACTAGTGTCCTACCACTCAGTGCCTGGCAGTTGTCAACATTATAGAGTCCCCAACACATAGATGAAGACAGTGCTGGCCCTGGAAAATACACAAGGCAGATACCTGAGCCCTATGGAGATGAGGTAGACAGAGACACTTAATGTGGTTTCTAGTTTCACAGTGCTAGGCTGTTTCAGTGTTGTCCAAGAACCATATTAAATGTTAGCTGGATTAATTGGTCCACAGCCATAGTATGCCAACTCATGACTAGTAGATCTCAATTTCAGGTAGGGGTCAAGTGTGTTCTCCGTGTGTTTTACATGTATCACATTCCCATTATTTGCTTGCATCATATTCTCATCACATTGCAATTCTTTACCTTATTGCATCAACATTCTTGGGAGTCGTAGAGAGAGAATAATGTGATCCCATTTTGAGAATCATTGATGTGGCCCAGTATCCTTATTTTGTAAAGGAGACTGTGGAGGCCCTAAACATGAACTCATTTGTTCAGGGTCAGAAGACGTGAGAATGCCTATTCTGTGACTGGGTTCTGGATTCTAAATCCTGTACTCTTTCCTCTGTCTTATACTGTCTTTGCAATTGAATAAAGTAGCAAAGAATCCAATCAAGATCATTTGTATTGGCTGCAACATAAATAGCATTTTTACAAGAATTCTAAAAATAACTATGAGAAGTTTGCTTCATTGTGAGGCTATTTCTTCTTCAATTTTAATCAATATGGAAATGGATAATATACACTTTTATGTTTACTTTCCTATGAATTACTATGACTGACACCTCTAGGATTATTTTTTTAAGATGGTGGTTTTTCATAAATTCTACTTGTCCTTCTGGTTCCAGTTTATTTTCAAAATAGTTGCTATATTTTACTTAAAATTGAATTCAAAAAACAGATCTTATCATAGGTTACTGTTTGTTTCTCAATGTGGCAATTATCATCAAATTTTGTTTGTTTCTAAAAATCATCATTTAGGAATGAAACTGAAATCCCCTTTAATATCATTAATGTTGTAGATAAAATACTATATTCTCAACCCTTTTTATAGAAATAAAATCAGGAAGATTATGAAAATATAACAATTAAATCTCTCCCCGTGTGTATGTGTTTGTTTTCTTCTTAAAGGATCCACAAAATGTGCTTTCAACTGATCTAGTTTCAGGTGAAACAGTACCAGAAACAAAAGATGAAGCTGAACCTGGTAAGTAAGATATCAAGACACCCCACCCATCATTTATATTAGAGCCATAGACAAACAGTAAGAGCCCATATATGTAAGTACAAACGTGCTTTCAGGGAAAGAGACACAGGGAAATTTGCAACTTGTCCATGTGCAAGACCAAGGTAACCCTGATGTGCAACTGAGGATAAAGATGAAAAGAATTACACCACAATCCTTTTACTGTCCTTCAAATGGTTGCTCAGTTTTGTAGCTGTTATGCAAACAGCCAGCATATGTCATTTTCACCCTTCCTGGCATCTCAACCGTGTCTTCTCAGATCCGTGTGTATGTTCTGTTGGGGTGTTCTGTGTGTGCTGCTTTGTACTGTATTCAGGGAGGCTGTCGATAGACAGTGGTTGCTTTAAAAAAAAACTTAGATTATCCCTTCCCTTGGAATCATAGAACCAACTTCTCAATCCTAACAAAAGTTAACCCTCCTAGGATCTGGACTTAAGTTCTTCAGATTCTTTATAGAACCATTGAAGGAAAACAACTTTATTCTTTTTTCTATTTGTGCTGGTGAATGCTTTCCATATTCAATAGTTTCCTTATATTCTAGCATAAAGCTTTGATCCTTCTGTGTTGTCATCATTACCGTCACCACTGAACACTGTTTGATTTACTATGAGCATGCAAATCCTCCACAGCAATTTATTTATTTCCTTGTAGTACTGGAACCCAGCAACTCTATAAAAACCAGGGCTTCACCTGAACTGGGCAAATGCTATACTTCTGATCTGCAGCCCCAGCTCATCTATTTTATTTAAGAGATCATTGTAATAGACTTTTTTAAACCTCTATAGGTAGTTTATGATATATTTTATTAAAAGTTCAATTAATCATAAACTCTAAAAATTTTTCCCATATAATTTAACTAAAACCCCCTTTAACTTCTATATTGTCTGTCCACGTTTATTACCTATAACATGATAATCCAGAAAAAGGAAAGTGCAATAAATTAGCATTTTAACAAAGTTTTAAAAGAAAGTTGGCTTGTTTTCTGAGAAGAGAACTCAAACTTTGTTAAAGTATTTCTAATGATATTGTTATGAGCTCAGATCATACAGGAAAGAAAGGAAGGAAGAGAAGGAAGGAGGGAGGAATCTTAAGTCCCAAGTTTTCAATTCTGCAAGTATTTCAATGAAATTGATACAGGTCCATTAAAATAGGTTGGGAATCATAATCTAGAACTGATATATCCTTATTATAATTTAGAAAAAAATAGATTATCTACAGATAAGACACTGGGACAACATAGGATCTTTTACATATACAAATCATTCTATAAATAAGACACTGGGCAAATATTATGTCTGGGATGCTGGGACAAATGAATGTTCAATGGTGTGCAATGAGAGCAAAAGTCTTGCTGTGTTTTTTCTATTACATCCTTCCTCTGTGACTCTCAGGCATAGCTGCCTCTGAAAATTCTTGTGTCCAAAACTATAGAGGGTCACTCAGATGGTTGTTAGATGTAAATACTAGAAGTTTTTTCTTAACTACTCTTCCTATTTTGCCAGATACAAATACTAATAAAACACCAAATGCTGAAGAGGTAAATTCAAGCAAAACTTTCTCAACAGTAAGTGTTAGAATCTAATTTTTTCTACTAGTATATTAAAATGTGTCATAATTCATGGTCTTTTGGTGTATTTTCAAATGAAGTGAAATAGTAATGTTCTTCTCTTTGGTTTTAAGTTAAATCTGATGATAAGACATTAGCTAACTAGAGTTTACTTGATATTCTTTATAGTCTCAGTATTCTTTACATGAGCAGTGGAAATTCCTATTCAGTTTTGCCAGGTAATAAAGTATACATGTGCTCCTTTTTAAAAAAATTTTTAGTTTTATATTTTTAGTTGTTGATAGACCTTTACTTTGTTTATTTACATATTTGTGGTGCTGAGAATTGAACCCAGTACCTCACACATGCCAGGCAAGTGCACCACCACTAAGCCACAGCCACAGCCACAGCCCCAGCATGAGCTTCTGTAAATTTTAGTTTTATAACAAATTTATTTTGGGATATTTTCCTTTACCACTTAATTTATGGCTTAATTTCCTCTTGCACACTCTTTACTTTTAAGGGATTTTTTCCAGAATTTATCCTTAGCTTTGCTGATAAGTCTAATTTTTTTTAATTTATCCTCCCAAAAATATTGACAATAATGCACTCAATATCGTTTCTAATGGAAGCTCATATTTTAATTAATGGATTACTTTTCTATGGAAGCTTTTTTGTCATCAAATAGAATGACCAGATTAATCAAGTGGGATTTCACTTATTTTACTTTTATCACTTGATTACTTTTATTATCAATTTCATCATAAAAAACAATATTAAAATATTTTAGATTTTAAAACTGATTAAAGATAGAAAAAAAATGGAAGGGTATACATCAAAGTATAAATATGATAACTGATGGGGTGGTTAATGGGTTTAGAAAAAGCAATAAATGGGAGCCTTAAATTTTTCATCTGTGTATTCACAATAAGAATTAGCATAAAAGCTGAGTTTATTTTTATAATTACATTTATTTATTTACAAATACTCCAAAGTTCACGTTCAATTCAAAGAGCACACTTTTTTCTGCATACTCTTTTAAGTATCTGGGACATATCAGTGAACAAAAAAGACAGAGTCCCCTGCCCTTATGAAGTACACATTCTAATAGAAGGGGACAGAGAACTATAAGTCATAAATAAATCACAAATTATGAGTAAAGGGACTGTATATCATGTTAGATCACAGTAAGTGTCAAGAGGACACTAGGGTCAAATAGAGCAAGGGGGATCAGGAGCATGTACCATGGGGCAAGGGAATGAGGGAAGGTCATTACATTAAATTGGGAGTGTCTCCTTGATAAAAAGAGTCCATCCAAGAAAATGTAAAGAGGTGAGAGAATCAGCCAACTAGAGCTAGGGAAGGATTCCATGCACAATGAATTGTTGGGCACTGGACAACAGCCATTAGTTAGAAGGTGTCTGTCCATGAGGGCAAGAGAGTAGTTAGCGATGAAGTTAGAGAGATGAGTGAGAAGGCCCAAGAATCAGGCCAGTTGGGGACTTCCAGGGAATTATCATGCTATTTGGCATGAAAGGATGTTGAGAGAGATATAATATCATTTGATATAAAATACTGATTCTAGTGACTAAGTTAAGAATGGACTCTAGGGAAGTCCCTGTTTCAGGAATACCACTTAGCTTGTATTGAACTAACCCTCCTACAAATGGTAATTATATATGATGGACAAAAGAAAAAAGCTAATGATATTCAGACCAGAGGAAAACAGAAAAAATCAAAGCAGCCAGCAAGCAAGCAGCAAAAACCAGGCAGTGAAAGACAAGGACTCCACTAGGCAAGAGCTATGTAGATGCAGATTCCCCCAAAGGCACACCCCCTGTGCATGAAATGACTAGTGCTCACTCAGAGAGCTCTACCATTCTGATCGAAAGTATTGGAGGAGGATGTTAAGGATGCCAGAGCAGCTGAATACTAAAGAGGAATATGATGAAAGGAAGGGAGCCCCAAAAGAAGAGTCTCATATTCTATGTACAAATGTTCCTTAAATTCTTTCCTGACTCCAGAATTGTGTTAAATGCTCAGAGTCTTCCTCAGGGAGCATGACCATTTAAGTGCTTTCTCCTCCAAGCAATTTGAATCTGACTTTTAAATAAGCTGTATTTTTCCATCATCGATTCTTTTCACAGCTCTCTGTGCGAGCTCAGCTTGGTGCAAAATCAGAGCAGTTGTTGAAAAAAGGAAAGAGCATTCCGGACAAATTGCTAGTTAACATCATGGTAAATGCTATTAAGTATGTATTGCTTTCTTTTTCCTTTGTATCTATTTAACATTTTCTTTATTGAACAAATATATATATCAGTACTAATACAGTAATGTAGATTTTTTTTTGCTTTTAATATCTAGTGATTTAAAATTTACAATAAGGTCAATTTACATAGGTTTGCATGCCTAGTTTCACTCTCTCCCCTCATCAACCTTGACTTTTTTCACCTAAATGTAAAAACAGACCAGATTCTATTACCTTTGGGGAAATCAAGGAGACAGGATAATTGAAAAAGCCAAGGGACAAACTATGGAGAAAAGAGATCAGGTAACTGCACTTCCTCAATTTGTGTTTCAAGAAGAGAGGTTAGGAGTTGGGATCCAAAACTAGATAGTGCTGGGCAGGACAGCAGTGGGGGCACTGACCAGAAGAATATCCACACACTTCTGTGTGCGCAGAGATCCTATGTGGGAGAAGATAAAGAAAAAGAATGTCAAATTAGTTTGTCATTTTGGATTCTATATAATCCTTTTTAAGGAGGAATGCTTCTCTTTACCCTTCCTTGTTAAAACAGAAAAGAGAGAAATTAAAAGAAACCAGTGGAGCTCAGTTGATCCATATGATAAAGAAATAAGGCCAAGCAGCATGGAAAAAAAAAAAAAGAGTTCAGTAGGTTCCTGTGAATGTGTTGGAGAGCTTGGAGTAGGTGAGGAAATAGAATCAGTTCTCTGTGCCATGTGGGAAGCATCTGTATATGGGGTAAAAATGGGAGTTCATAACCCACTTGAATCAAAGTGTGAAATATGATATATCAAGAATTATGTAATGTTTTGAACAACCAACAATAAAAATTTTTTTAAAAAAGACAAACAAGGAAGGAGATATTAAAGAAGGTTTACTATGTACCTGGAATAAACTCCTCCTTAGTGTTTTCTTAAAAGGCCACATTGAAGATTTAAGTTGCTTCAGATATGATACATTTATAAATAGGAACATAGGGCTGCTGTCAGGGCTGGAGGGGCCTCATTCTAATACTTGTAAGATTTCTTAGCTGGGTACAGTGGCACACAGACCTGTAATCCCAGCAACTTGGAAGGCTGAGGCAGAAGTGTTGCCAAGTTCAAAGCCACCCTCAGCAACTTAGCGAGGCCCTAAGCAACTTAGCAAGACACTGTCTCAAAATTAAAAGGCTGGGATGTGGTTCAGTAGTTAAGCACCCTGGGTTCAATCCCTGGTACACCCCACCACCACCACCACCACACACACACACCACACACACACACACACACACACACACACACAAAGATTTCTTAAAACTGGCATAATTTTACCCATGGAATTTTTTTTTCAACGAAAAAAAATGGAATTGAAAGCACCAAACATAAAGCAGATCTTTGGCTTCAGTAGAGTTAGAGGACCTACACTGCATTGCCATGACTCTGTTATCCTCCACCCCCACCACCATCCCAATGCCCAATGTCCCAGCAGTCCCTCTAGAGGATGGTCACTAGTTTGAAATCCTTTGAGCTAACACAGAGAGGAAAGGGACCAAGCTGTTCCAGTTAAACAGCTGGCTAGTGATGCAGCCTGAGCCAAAGCCCAGGTCTCCTGACTCCCTAGCATCTGATGTCCCCACTCCACAGCTGAAATGGTGTGGCCATGACCTCCTCCTCTTTCTGAGGAGACTCCTAAGATGGTGGGAACCCTGGCCCTCAAAAGGTACTCAAGGAAAATATCTTTTCTATCTTAGGCCAATGAATCAATAAATCCAATTAACGCAAAATATTTTACCACACTCTGGAATAGTAACATGCAGTCTTTTCTTGCTCTTCATTACCTAATTTGGGAAAACAGATGGTAACTTGAAGGAAGTTTGATACTGTGCAAGAATCACTGGATTCGGGGTTATTTGCAGTTTTATACCTTTGAACAAGTAATGAAATCTTTGAAGCTTAGTTTTTTGTACTTTTTCCTTGACAAATGATCAGAAGGATCACATACAGGCACCAAAGCAGACTTAGAAACCTCTGGAATGGGGATTCTACTATTTATATGACTTCTAACAGAGAATGAAATGAAACCATACCTTTCAATTCAAAGTCCAAAATCTCAATTTTGTATAATTTAGGGTTTTAGAAGAAAGTTGAAGTCAATGTCATTTTTGCATTATTTTCCAATTGCAAACTGAAGTAATAATTCTTGGAATTCTCTGTAGAAGGCATTGTGCTGAGTGGAAAAATCCAGGAAGTGCTTCTTATCCTTCAGTAACTTATAACCTGATTGAAATTTTTTAAAAACTCACTTGAATTTTTCTAAATTGAGAATGTTTTTCTTGTATGGGGAAATGAATGAGAAGTAAAGGAGTTGAGATCACACTGTTATGCCCACGCAGGAGCTGGAGGGGTAGGAAGAACTCTCCGGGTTGACAGTGTGAATAGTATGTGCTGAATTCTGGGCTAGGTTTATTAAATGGACGCTTTTAGCTCATCCTGTGAGGGATGTTGTCATCCATGGTACAGATAAGATATTGAGGTGCCAAAGCAGAAGAGACTATGAACACAATCTAGAAAATGCAATTCCTACATAACATTAAGGAGATGAGTGTGTTTAAAATAAATCTTCAAAATTGTGAAAGATAGGAAGTTATGAGGAAATGAAGTTGTGGCCAGTTGGTTTTTAGTAGTACCATGTTAAGGCCTCTGGAATTGACTTGGAGGGCAGCAGGATCTCATGGGAGGACTTTAAGCAAGGGAGTGATACTAGCACATAAGGAAACCTAATCTTTCAATTGTAAAGTAATGAAATCCTTGCAGTAGAAGGTTATTGTGGAATTGAAGGAAAGGTAAAAGCAAGGATCATTGTATTATTATGTGTAAAGTACTTGTGTCTATCAAAATGTTGATGCATTGTTCTATTTGATCTAGTGAGTTACCTATAGATCAAAGCTGGATCCTTGATGGTTTTCCAATGACATTAAACCAAGCACAGCTTCTGGAGGAAACTCTCACAGGCTGCAACAGAAACCTCATAGAAAAGGAGGCAAAGAAAACACAAATATCTACACTGGCTGTTGATCCTACAGCATCCAAAGAAGTACCTCCTCCCCCGTCTGCGTTTGATTTTGTCATATTATTAGATATTTCAGATGCTTTCTCACTGAGTCGCAAGAATGATATTATGGGTAAGTCCAACACCTTTTTATTTTTTAGACTCCGTTTAAAACATTTTATTACAGCATTATAGTTAAATGTCATATTGAGGTTCAGTGACATAGTCACACAGGCATGGACTGTAACTTGCTCCATTTTAGTCCTCAGTACTTCCTCTTTCCCTCCTCTCCTCCCTCCCACTGTTCCCTTCCTCTACTCTACTGGTCTTCCTTCTATTTATTGTTTGTTTGTTTTAATTGCTGATTTATAGATATACATAAAGGTGGAATTCACTGTGGTACAGTTATATATGTTCAGGGTATAATTTGGTAAATTTCACTCTGTAGTTCTTCCCTTTTCCTGTCCTTCCTCCCACCCCCTCTATCTCCTTCCTCTGGCTCACTGATCTCCCTCCTGTTTTGATGGGATCCCCTTCCTTTTTTTCTCTTATTTTGCTCTAGCTTTATTTTTTTTTACATTTTTTTTACAATCAAAACTGTTGGTTTTATTTGTTCTCTGATTCAGTGAGTACAATTGTAAGAAAGAATCCATTTCAGTCTTTCAAAGACTTATCTAGCTGAGCATATTTGCCTCTGACTTTGACTGTTAGCATTCAGCACCAAGGTCAAGCTTGGAACTAAAGGAGAACTGCAGGCTGACTGCAGGCATCTCACTCTGGCAGCTGCCTGACACAGAGCCTCCTTTCATTTGATTTAAAATTGAGTGTACAGGGCTGGAGCTGGGGCTCAGTGGTAGAGTGCTTGCCAAACTTATGTGAGGCACTGGGTTCGATCCTCAGCACCTCATAAAAATAAATAAAATAAAGGTATTGTGTCTACCTACAACTAAAATACATATATATATATATTTTTTTTTTTAAAAAATTGTGCAACAGTGTTCACAACTTTGAAAATCCATCTGCACTTTTCATATTCAAATATGTAAAGTATAAAAAGGTTATTATTTCATCTTGAGATTTTTCTTTCTTAGAATTTAAAATTGTAATGATTTTTAAAAGATCTTTTTGTTAATGTTCTCCTTTATCTAAAGCAAGATTCCACCTAAACTATTTTAGACAGATAAAAGGATATTCTTCTAAAGTATCGTGTTCATTGACACAGTCATTTAATTTATATCCACGCTTACTAAGTGCCAGACACTGCTAGACACTGGTGATAGACCCATAAAGGAAAAATGGGTCCCGCCTCCAAAAAGTGTAGTGAAAATTGTAGACAAGGAACCAAGGGATTATGGCATAGAGCTGTGCTGTCCAGCATGGTGGCCACTAGTCACATGTGCCTATTTACATTAATTTAAACAAATAAATGAAAAATGCAGTTCTTCAGTCACACCTATCACAATTTATGAACCAGTGTGGCTAGTAGCTACCAGATTGACAGCACTGACACGGAATGTTTTCTTCCTATTGGACAGCACTAGGACACATTGATGGGGGCTAAAATGGTAAATAGTAAATATTTACCTAATATTTATAAGGTGTCAGGCATTGATCATATAGAAATGAAAGGCTAGTCCCCATTTCTCCATAGTTTATGGGATAATGTGAAGAAAAATAAACTTAATTAGATAATGTGGTTTGTTATATGCTATAACAGAGATGCCCAGCATGGGGAGAGGTTAGCCCAACCAAAACAAGGAGCAAACTAAAGAGGAAGCATTTGCATAGCTTAGCTAGTGAGCACAAAATGTTTATTCAGAGAACAGCAAGAACCTCATTAGGACTGAGAGACTTCACCAAGGTCTGCTGGAAAGTAGGTGGGGGACCAGTTCAGAGTCTGGCAGTAAACTGAGTTGTTCAGACTTTATCCTGAAGCTGTGTAAAGCCACCCTATGACACTAAACACAGGTCTATTGCATTTAGATATGCTTTTTATAATGATAGTTGTGGCTTCAGTGTGGATGATGAATCAGAAAAAGAGTGAGATTGGAAGCAATTACACAAGTTAGAAAATTACCATTTTAAAAGTAACAAATACATTAAGACAGCAGCAAGAGGCAAGGGAGGAACAATCAGATGCAAGTGATATTTAGGGAGTAAACTTGGGGAGACCAGGATGACTTTGTTTCCAGTTTGCCCAGATTTTTGAATGGTGATACCATTCACTTAGATAATATAGAAAAAAAAAAACACTCAGAATTTCTTTTGGGATTGTGTTGATCTTGAAATGCCTGTGGGACAATTAAGCTAGGATATTCTGAAAACAATTCTATAAATGGCTCTAGATATCATGAAGGAAGTATAAAGATTTTAAGGTGAACAGAAGCATCTAGGAAGAATGCATAAGAAAAAGATCCATACCGACACAAAAACATCATAATTTAACGTGGAGAACAGAGGAAGACTATCTAGAAGCAACAGCTAGAGGGAAAGCAAGTCAGGGAGCATACTGTCTCCAAGGAAAAGAAGACAGATTTTCAAAACAGGTATTGTTCAAACTCCCTCCCAGACTAGCCTGAGCCAGGGTGTAGGAACCCAGTCACTAGGATCCAGTGCAGTGTGCCGTCTTGCAATGCTTGGGGTCCTTGGAGAAGCCTGAAGAACAACATCACAGAGACGCACATTATACCAAAGCCAGGTGGACTTCAGAGCATCAATCCAGCTAGGGCTGGGCAGAGAGCAATGGTCCAAACCAAAGCCAACAGGCAGAAGACCAGAAGGACCTAAGGAGAGAGATAGACACCATTAAGAGAATGGTGTCAGAAATGAAGAGCTAAAGGCTGCTCAGGCTGTTCATCCAGAGCTTCTGGCCCTGGATCATGAGTCTGAGAAGTGAAGCAGTGTACAACACTTGGTGACAGGTAGTAGAAAGTCAGGCTCATCCTTTGTATCCAATGGTGACTGAAATGAGACATGAGGGGCTTCCAGGGATGATATTGTTTGTTTCTTGCTCTGGATACTGATTACTTTCAGTTTCTGGAATTCATCAAACTCTTTATTTATGTATAGATTCTTTTTTTTTTTTTTTGGCAGATACAATTGAATGAAGAGTATGAAAATTAAAAAATCCAAAATCTGGAATCAAAATGACTAGAATCAAATTCCTTTTCTACTACATACAAATTTATGCAGTTTGGGGACAATTATAGAACCCAAATCTTGCTTTACAGGTTTTGCTGTGAATATAAAATAACATAGTATGTTTAAGAGCATTTAAGAACTGTGTGCTAAATTCTACCTATTTATGCTACAGAGAAATCAAATAAGATAAAGACGGAAACATGTCCACTGGCTTTGACATTTTAGATGACTAGAATGAGAACTATCTCATTGGCAATAGCGGGGATGGGGGTGGTAATGGATTTCAGTAGGCTGAGGCACAAGTAGGAGGTGTGTAAGTAGAGTGTGTGGGTGGAGATAACTACCAAAGAAGCTCATCTGGAAAGAAAGCATGGTGACATGGTAGTTTGTTTTTGGTCTCCCTCCTTCTCTCTCTTTACTTTAGGAAAGGGTACATATATATGAAAGACCTCAGATGATTTTTGAGGCAGGGAATCAGTTATATATTAGTTATAGTTATGTATTATTTTCCTAGAGGTCTACCATAGATGTCCCCAACCTACGTAGGGGAAGAGAGGGGAACATCATCTAAGCCTGGTATAGCAGAGGAACACAGAAATTGGAGTGGTTAGATGGGGAGAGAAGTTGAAGTGTTCAATTGTGCAGTTTAGGCTTTCTAAAAAATAAAGACACCAGCCAATTTGGGAGGAAAATATAGGAATTCAGGAACCAGATGCTGTTGGAAAGATTTAGCAGTTACACAAGAGTGTTGTTCAAACCAGAGTTTGTGGTAGGAATTACAGTGGCAATGGTAATGGGTGCTGGAAGAAGAAAGAAGAGACTGGGCAATGACTGGGCAGTGTTGGCAGAAAGAGGAATGAATCCATTTGGCAAATATGAAATAGTGACCATGAGATGGAGCATGATAACATCTCCTAAGAAGAGATCCCACAATTTTCTTCAATCACCCATTCTGTAGAAGGGGAACAACTGATTGCTATACCCTGATGGCCCTTGATTATCTTGAATGCTATTAATTTACTCTTCAGTGCTTTTTTGCTTTGAGTAATTCTAATTCATTTTAATGTAGTTCCAGGCTTTCTTTCCTGTCTTTAGATGTAGTGGGTTTTATAAATAGCCAAAAAAAATGCATGCACATTATCCTGTATTCTAAATCCAATTCATCTTGTTCTATCATGAATATAGAAGGGGAACAACTGATTACTGTACTTGTGAAGGTCCTTCATTTTCTTGAATGTCATAAATTCATCCTTCAGTGCTCTCTTGCTTTGAGTATCTCTAATTCTTTTTAATCTAGTTCAAGGCTTTCTTTTCTCTTTATCATTTCCAATTATTCTAATATTATGAGTGTCCTGAATTTTGTGCCGTTTATCCAGAACTGGACGCAATAAGAGATGTTGAGGCTGTTTTGTTTTTTTGTCCCTGTGATCTATTTTTTATGTCTATTAAAGAGAAGGAACTCATGAATCTAGGAAAAAACATTATTTATTCTATGGTATTGTAATATAATGTCAAAAATAATTCTATGTGTATTTAACTTTATGGCTATCTTGTTATTTCATTCTTAATTTTTACTTCATAGCATTGATTTTTCTTTATTCCAAGTTTGTCATCCCTCATGACCCATCATCAGTTTTCCTCCTCACCTGTTCATAATATTAAATCAGACTTTTTTTTTGAGAGAAAGATATCTCTGAAATAAAAGGTTTATTAAGCTGTTACAGATCCTCAGCCAAATTAAAAGGACTCATCCTGGGACAGATCCCCTAAACTACTTACAGCATGGGCAGATAGCACTTGCCAAATAGCCAAGGAATGCAAGGAGCCAGAGTACTTTATAATGAAATTTTATGGGAGAAGAATCATAAGTCATTTACTAATGTACCTACATTGACGACAGATAAGAGAAGTAGGATAATGGGAAGGGGCAAAGTGCTGGGATCAGAGGATAATCCAAAAAGAGGTCTTGCTGCTGCTTGATTGGTTTTAAAAGCAGAATGTGATGTGGTCTTGATGGTTAATTTTCAACATGCAGTGAAGGAACACAGATCATTTGTTTTCTTCTTTTTAGGTTTAGCTTGAAGCTGTGAGTTAAAATAAACTCCTTTCATGTTTTTCCTCCTATCATCTGCCTTAATTTAGGATATTCAGAATTCTTATCAATAGTCAATTCTAAGATCCTCTACTTTGAAACTATAGCTCCTTTTTAATGTCTTACCCCATTTTCTCCAATTTCCAAGAACAATTTGAATTTTCATCCCAAAACTGTATTCTTTCAACATTTTATTAAACATTTTTTAAGCAATATTGGACCAAAGACTGGACCATATCAATTGGCATCTTGCACTAGTATATTTTAGCGTAAGTAGCAACTTGACTGGTTTAGAAAATTATGTAATTATTTTTATATCATAGCTGAAGAATTTGCACATGAAACTACTCACAAAGATATTGGTCAACCCAGAGCTGCTGAAAACCAAGATAAGGATGTGAACCAGAACTTAAAGGACCAGATACAACATAGGTTAGTTTTAAACTAAATGCCCTGCTTATTGTTCCTTGCCCTTTGAACAGACTGACAATTACCCACTTTGAAATCATCACATGTAGAAAAAATAATTATTTCCTGGCATTCAGTTTTCTTTTCTTTCTTTCTTTCTCTTTTTTTTTTTTTTTTTTTTTTTGGTGCTGGGGATCGAACCCAGGGCCTTAGTCATGCAAGCTGGCATTCAGTTTTTTTACAGGTAAAATAAAACTAAGTGGTTTTAGTCTTGAGTGAAATGTTTATGTGGTAGATTTTATATTCAGAGCCTAAGTCATTATACTCTGAGAAAAGAATTCAATAGGCAACATTTCACAGAGTGGTTACATGAACTTATAAGTTAATTATATAGAACTCATCCTAACCCATTAAGGAAATTCCACTGAAGATCATGGAACTTCAAAGAGCTAGGTATCAGACTACAGAGTGTAGTTCTAAGGGCACTTCTGTTTTGCTAAAAGAAGTTGGTGACATTCTTCTGGTTAGTACAATTTTACTTTGGAAAAAAATGGACAAAAAGATAATTTTAAGAAATATTGAGAAGTCTAAAAATATGAAGTGAGCCAGAGAAGAGTAATTTAGGCCATATATTAAGGCTATATCCTGTCTGGGAATAAAAAAGTTTCAAGAATAATTCCAAGAATACTTTTGAGGAAAGAAAATAAGTCTGAACCATCTATACCTACTCAAAGGCCTCTTCACTTTCAATCTCTAAGAAAAAAATTAGATGTCATGGATGGATAAGGCTATGACTACCATCATAAGAATACTCAGTGTCGCTCTTCATTAATGCAGATGATGTTTCTTAGATTTTAAAATAGAGAACTAAAGTACACTAAAGATTTCCTGAATTGGTGACATTTTCAAATCTTCTTTTATTCTTATATGTATCTCAAAATATGTCTTAATGGTATTGGATAATTTCTTTAATCTAAATTCAATAATATTCTATTCCCTATATATTTCTCAAAGTTGTTTTTTTCAGATTTGTTAGTCACCTTCCCCTTGCTGTGACCAAAATATCTGACATAAACAACTTGGAAGGACAAAAGATCTATTTGGGATTAAGGTCTCAGAGGTTTCAGTTTATGGTTGATTGGTCTCATATCTTTGGCAGAAAGGCATGGCAGAGGAAAGCTGTTCAGCTCATGGCAGCCAGGATGCAGAAAGCCCGAGAGAGGAAGAGGCTGGGGAGAAGATATACCCCTACAGGACATCCCTCTAGTTGGGCCTCACTGCCTATAGTTTTCCCCACCTCCTACATAGTCCACTTCACTATGATAGATTAAGCCTTTGGTGAGGTTAGTGGCCTAATGGTCCAATCACTTCCCCAAAGCCCACCCCTGAATTCTTCTGCACTGGGAACCAGAAATTTCGATACATGAGTCATTGGGGGAAACTTCACATCCAAACCATAACAAGGTTCATAGAAGATTACTATATATAAGATTATATATAAGATTACTATATGAGTAGTCTGTATTTTCATTATGCATGTCGAATAAATCATAATATCATAATTATTGTTTCTTTACTCAGATGTTTCAATATATTCATATAACATTTTGATTTTGCAGAATTACAAGCTTCTTGGACAACTGGCCTTTGTTGGAGCAATGGTTTTCAGAGACAGAAAATGTTCTGATAAAAGTTAATGCTGAAATAGATAAGGAATCTTTGTATCAAAAACTGAAAGACATTTTGTCAACTGAAATTGTGAAAAAAAGGAACAAAGGTATTTACATTTCTTTATGTAACTTAAATAAGTGGTTTTCATGAGTTTAAGAAGAAACAAAGGTATAATTGCAAAGTTTTCTCGTTTGGGGGTTTTACTCTCTACAAATGTATTCTGCCTCTAACTTTAGTTTTCAGCTGCATATGTGTTTGAATAAACTAGTTCTCTTCCATTAAAATTAATGTAATCCAAGAGGTCATTTTGCTGACAGTATTGTTTTCATTTTAAAAACAAGAAATAGCAGACTTAAAATTAAGGATGCTGGTCATATTGTATTCTTTGAATATATATAATCTTATTTGTCAATTAAATTTCTGTAAATAAAAGTTAAAAATTAATGATGCTATAGAGAAGAGTAAATATTTAAATTTGTTAAACTTCAGCATTATAAGGTAACAGTATGTGAATTCTCTTTTTAGGATGGAAGTAGTAGGTGCTTAGCTCCCCCCAAATGTGTTTATTTTGGTATGAATTTATTGATTATTAATTTCTTCTTTATTAGCTGTCTTCTGTGGTATATTGCCCTTACATTAACCCATCTAGACTTTCTTCCTCCTTCATTCAACCAATAAAAATTGCCCATTACCTTTTCATATATTAATGGAACTTATTTGAAAGAGGTTTTAACTCAGTTCAATGCAACACTTCTGTTGGAATTTTACCTTTGAAAAATGATTTGATAAAAAATCTTTTTTTTTATATCAATTGCCCCTAATTATATAGCAACCACATTTTTTTGGTGTAATAATAAATGGTCAAAGTTAATAAGATCAGAAGGATTCTGAAGTTGCCTTAGTAGTTTTACTTACTCCTGTCCTTTGACTATGACCTAACTATCATAATGTATCAGTGAACTGACACCAAAGCAGTGCATCAGCATAAGCCCCTGCCACCATGGGGAAACAGGGACTCAGACTTAGAAGCTCCTACATCTGCTCACAAACACACACCAGGGAGAGGCTTTCCATCAAAACAAAAACAAATCCATAGAGTATTTTGAGAGGCTTAGAATGTGACAGACACCAGACTGAGAGGTGGGAGGACAGCTTCCACAGCCCCTCTTGGAGGTCTTGGTGGGGAAGCCAAACCAACATTAATCCACCCTGTAAAGGCTCAAAGCTGCAGGCTAGAATCCATTTGCTTTTGCCAGCCATCAGTTCCAAAGTTAGCATTTTCCTAAAATGTTAAATTCTGTAATGTAATCAGACCACTGATGGCATTAACAGGGGCAACTATCAATGTAGGGTTTACAGGTTAATTAGTTAATTACTAATAACTGTATAGCAAATATTTTATTATTAAATCAATAGGTGCTTACCTAGTCTAGTGCTCTATATTAAACACCCTGATTAAGTTAAAAATAAAATAAATTGTGGTGCTTCTATATATATTTCAACATGAAAAAAATGACCATAATATATTGTTAAGTAGAAGATTTCACAGACAATCCCCTTTCTACATATTTTTCTAAATTCTTGGGTTTTAAAAAAGTAATTATGCATTACTTTTATAATCAGGGATTCCTCACCAGTAGACCAGTGGTCTCAGAGTGGGCACCTGTGGTCTGGAGGGTTGCAGAGCCTGAGGTGGTCAGTGGGGTGTGCCAGGAAGGGTGAACTGCATCATGACAGGCAGAGGGCCACAGCAATGCTGGGAACCTGGAAAGACCTGGCCAGCCACGTTCCAGTCCACAAAGCACCCAGGCTGGCTGTCTCATCTCCTCTTCTCTAGAACACTCCTCCATCATGTATCTACAAGTCATTTCATGACTTTCTTCATGTATTACTCTAATGTCAGCTTAGCAGTGGACCCACCCAGCTTAGCACCCTATGTAAAACTTAAAACAACATCCTACAGCACACTCCTGACCCACCTTCCTCTCTTCAGTTCCTTTTCTTCCTAGGGGATATTACCTTTCAACCTTTTGTATAAATTAAATTATTCATCATGTTGATGGTTTGCCTACTACCACCAGAACACAAAATTCACCAGGACTTTGATTTTCTGTTTTACTGTTGTATCTCCAGCAACCAGACCTGTGCTTAGTGTTGTTTGTAATAGTACTTAATAGTCAGATTATTTTAGAGTTATAGCCCTTGCTTTTCTTTGAGAGATGATATAGATTCAATAAATAGCCTTTGCATGGCTGGGCACGGTGGCACATGCCTGTAGTTCCAGCTACTTGGGAGGCCAAGGCAGGAGGATCATAAGAGCCTTGGAGTTCAAGATCACCAGCTGGGCAACATAGTGAGACACTATCCAAAAAAAAAAAAAAATCATGACATGAATTAATTTATATGAATTAATAGCTAAGTTTTAATTCAGGACGTATGCACCATGCAGTGTTCTAAACACTTGATATGCATTTCCACACATTATTTTCCTCTTCCATTTCCTCCCAACCCCCACCTCTTCTATCACATTGCTTTTAACCCTCTTTTTATGCCTCTTTTACCTTGTTTTTCCACTAGAAACTGTGAGATAGCTCTTTATTTTTTCATTCCTTTTTATTAACTAGTTCTGCTTTGTTACATTTCCATTTGGCACCTATTCAACAAACCTTTTAGCTGCTCTGTGTACATGCATGTGCACACACACACACACACACACACACACGCATGCACGCACGCACGCATACACACCCCATCACCCTCACCACCTCCATCATCACCACCTCTACCACTTCAAACCCCATCAAAAGGCAAGAGAAAACCATATTTGTGACCAGGTAATGAAAGACTAAAATCTTGGCTTTCAGGACTGGATGATTGAGAGAGAGCCCTAAGACACAAATTGACCTTAAATCGTTAAGTGTAATTTCATATTAATTTCAGTTTCTCTTAGTTCAAGTGAAATAGTGAGTGTCTGGAATCCCTAATGAAGGTTCATTCTTATCGTCTTTTTGAAGTTGAAAAGAAATTAGAAGAAAAGGAAGCTGAGAAAAAAGCAGCAGCTGCCCAGGCAGAGCCTCCACCCCCGCCTCCTCCCCCACCTCCTCCTGAGGCGGAAAAAGAGAAGGAAAAAGAGCCTTTGAAAACTTCTCCTACCAAAGGAAAACCACAATCAGGTGACTGACAGGGTGATTTATAATCTGGTTGCCAGTGCTTTATTTTCGCTTAGAAAAGAATTGTAAATTAGAGTGCCAGTCTGTTTATGTGGATTCAGACTTTGGCAACTTCAGTCATGAGAAACAAAGATCTACACTCAGGTGGAAGTAGAAGAATCACTATTTCTCTCTCACACACACATACACTCTCCCTCTTTCTCACTCTTTCTCTGCTAGGAATTGAGCCCAAGGCCTCTCACATGCTGTACACATGCCCTACCACTGAACTACACTCCACCTAACGAAAACCACCATTACTAGCCAAGAACACCTTTGATAAAATGCTCAGGGTCTTCACTGTTTAGCAAGGAATGTGAACTCATCACACTCAGGCCAGCTGATGAGAATAAGAACATAGTCAGGAAGAGAAAAAACACAGAAGAATATGAAGTAATTTAGGGCAGATCAAGAGGACAATTGTTTGCTGAACTATAGAGTTACATTGATGTAAAGAGTGAGTGTCTTAATAAAATGAGAATTAACATAGCCAGATGTCTACAAGAATAAGGGAACCAATCAATAGCATCCATTAGAGACTAGAATTTGTCTGAATGTGAATCTTCAGAGTTATGTGGTTATCAAAGGAAAGAAATAAATATCTGACATCTCAGTAAACTTGTGTTTATGGTTCTATAGATGAAAGTCTTCATAGAGAATATTCTTTAGTTTGAATTCCTTTTATATCCTTAACTACTAAGGAGCATGTGATAGACAATGAACATAATGACAAAAGTAAAGTGTTTGATCATTGTATAAATTAGTAGGATGTTTGTATAAAACAGCCCTGGCTCTAGTTTCTGGTTTCCACTTTACAAATGGGTGGCCATGCACTTACACAAGTCTACCTAGTCTTAAGGTTGTGTCATAATTGGACTTCTAAACTCCAAATCTTTGGGCTTCATGAAGACTTTAGATGAGTCTGAACCTTTAAAAAAATAAATTTATTCATACTAAGCAAGGAAATTTGAAAATTTATGGTATATTAAAGATAATTTCACTCCCACAATAGAAGCTTAACTAAAGGCAAAATTCACAGACATTAAAGTTTTTACCATATGACAATAAAATACAAAGCCATGAATTAAGTATACATCCTTAAATATGCATCCTTTTTCTACTACCTTAGTAGGAATTTAAAAAACAATTCAAAGGTCTGGAGAAAAAAAAATAAAAATCTTGAAAAAGCTTTTCAGAGCTGAGAAAGACAGTTTTCATAGTGTGTAAATTAGCCTGGATTTATCCACTATGGTTCTTTAAGCTATAGCCATGACTCTACTCACCCCTTACACCCCATCAACTGGCTTCAATCAGAGTATCAATGTATTTGAGCTGTTCTCTCAAACTGATCTCTCATGTTTCTGATTATGACATAGTTCAGTCCTTAAGTTTCTCAAGATTGTTTGCTATTTTAAAATTGTTTTCTTGAACACTGTGCATTGGAGGATTAATAAATCTATTGTTGCTTCAAAGACTGATTGTACCTGTCTGTTTTTTCCACCAAAAGCAGTGCTAATACCTAATCATTAAATAATGTTTGAAAAGATTAATCTCTAGAGGCCTAATTACTGCTATTCAACAATAGTGCATCATTGGTATCCAACAATAGTGCATCACTCAGTGTTCATGGGCCTCCATAGAGCAAGGAGTGCTGCCCATTCAGCTCAGGGAGAGAAGTTTCTGGAAGGTTTTTTTTTTTTTAATTATATAAATAATTTCAATTTTTCTTCAAAAGAGAAACTTTCCCAAGTGAATTCTGAGGCTTCTGAACATGCCCAACTCAGACATTCAATTACAATATTTTCTAGAAACTGAGATGAAAAGAGGAATTAATCCCTAAAACAATAACAACAAAATATGGAACGGGGTAGAAAAGTAGACAGAGTACACTGAATTCTAACATAATTTTGTTCAAATATAGTTCTATGTTTTATATACTTCTACATTTTATACCTGCTTTAAACACACGTGAGATTCAATTTAGAAAAGATCACAGCTGTGCTCCCTTGGAAGGC
The DNA here is from genome assembly GCF_047511675.1 of Marmota flaviventris. Taxonomy (NCBI): domain Eukaryota; kingdom Metazoa; phylum Chordata; class Mammalia; order Rodentia; family Sciuridae; genus Marmota; species Marmota flaviventris. The sequence goes on from NC_092502.1 coordinate 145,734,111, forward strand.
TTATTATGAACTCCACCACCAAACAGCAGTATTGATTTGAACTGAAGTTCTCAGTATGGCAAAATAGAAGAGCACTTATTAAAATAAATCTGAATAAGCCCACATTTCAAATGGACTTGGAAGTTTAAAAACTCCACAATTCCATTGCAGAGGATTATGATCATATTCATTACCAGATGTTAATATTAAAGTTTGAATAAAATTCTCAGAGGGATGAAATAGAAAAATACTAGCAGGGATATCATTTGAGAAGCTCCACATTCTATCTTCAGGTTAATTTTAACTCACAGAACAGACCCGAGCCATTTTGTGTGGTTCACAAATATAACTATTTATCTGTGAGAAATAACATATGATTGCTTAGAAATCATATAGCCTAAGCTATTGGAGTAAGTCATCGGTAACACCTGTGTGTTGAATTTTGTTTAGAAACCCCACGTGGTAAACAAGAAGCTCTTCGTGAAGGAAAAGGAAAGAAAGGTGAAACTGCACCCAAAAGAAAAGGAACAGCAGAAAAAGGTAGATACTATTTGTGTTAGTCAGGTTTTCATCACTGTGACAAAGTTGGCGAAGGAAAGATTTGTTTTGGCTCAAGGTTTCAGAGGTTCAGTCCATGGTTGGCTGGCTCCAAGGCAGAAACACCATGGCAGAAAGGTGTGACAAAGGTAGCCTGCTCAGCTCATAGCAGCCAGGAAGGAGAGAGAGAGAGAGAGAGAGAGAGAGAGAGAGAGAGAGAGAGAGAGAGAGAGACCAGAGAGTGTACCCCCAGTAACCTACTTCCTTCAACTATGTCCCACCTCCCAGTAGTTCATGCAGCCATCAGTGAATTAATCCATCCACTGATGAGATCCGAGCCCTCATAATCCAATCACTTCCCAAAAGCCTCGCCTTTAAGTATATGATATTCAGGGGCATTCTAGATCTAAACTATGACATTATTACATGTAATCCACATTGTGCAAGTCTGTCAGTGAAAACAGCTAGTAGTATATATGAGTATGCATTGACTACGTCTCTCAGGCATTTGTAAATCATAAGTCCTTACCAAAGAAAATAGCCTCAAACTTTGTGTATCCTGCCTTTTAGCAAGGGCCCTGCTAAGAAAAGTGATGCTTGCAGGGAATCATTCAGAGAATGTCCAAGAGGCAGAATATGCATTCATCAGCGATCTTCATTAGTATTATCCTTGGGCTAAGTAAGCTTTGCCATCAGAAAGTTACACATACTGCCCTGAATTTTCTTTGACCTTCTATTAAATTGATTTCACTGATAAAGTTTATGAAGTCCTCATAAACTTCTTCTACAGTAGAACATAACAGTGGAGGTAAACTTTGATATACTCACAATAACCTTGTATTACATTTCTGCGGGGATACTATGTCCACTACATTGTTCAGTGACCCCTACATGAAATTGTAGGTAAGAAACTTTATTCAGTATCAAGGACCAGAAAAAATTTCCTTCCTCTGAATGAGGATATAATTAGCACCCAAAATGACAGCATTTCCCTTTGTATTTTGGCTGTCTGGAAGTTCAGAACCAAATTTTTGGCTCAGGTTTACTGCCTGTACAAGGACCTACATCTCAATATCTGCTTTTTCTTGTCTCTCCTGGTTTTGACCTTCCATTTTATGTTACAGTTTTTTCCTTCACCCTTGTTTCATTTTAAAAAATATCTTACTTTAACTGTTTATTTGCAATAAAGGGGACATAATTTTAAAGTAATTAATAGTTTGTTTAAAAAAAATTCCCGAGTCTCTAAGTCATGTTAGTTAGATTTATGTTAAGCTGCTATAAAGTAGCCAATTAACTAAAGGCTGAAATGCAGTTGGGGATACACACAGTCAGCTGCTTCTGTTCTTCTTTACATTCAAATGGCACTGTCATGAAGTTGTGCCTTTGCTTAACTGTTCATCACAAATTGAACACAATTGTAGTTCAAGAGTGTGCAATGTCCGCAAAGTGATGTGCTAAAAATATGGTTGTTTTGGCATTTAAATCACGATTCTCAAAGAGACTCTCATCCCTCTCTGATTATAGGATTGTAGGCCTATAGAACTAGAGTGGATTGGCAAGTTAACACTGACATTAAAATTTTAATTCAAATCTAAGAGCAATAATTTATGATATAATAATTTACTTATTAATTGAGTAGTTTTCACATTTTATATTATTTATCCCTTGCTTGTTCATTGTTATCCAAAAAACAAAAACAAATGAAGGATCATCATATAATCATCAAAAATAGCAATTAAGTATGCTTACTAGGTACAAAATCATCAGATTTAGACACAATAATGCACATGTTATAGAGCATCTTCTTAATTAAAGGAATACAAACTCCAAACAAACCACAAGCAAACACCCAAATACAACAGTAAAATACATACATTGGAGCCATGTACTTAGCTCAATATCACTAACTCAAAAGATTTAGCTTTTATCCTACTACTTATTCTATAATATTAAATAATATTTGAAATAGATGAACTCTCAATCAAAATTTAGAAATCTGTCACAAAGAAATATTTTGACATTTATAATAAGAGAAGATTTTCTCCTTCATGAAGAAAAATAACATTTTTTTTTTAATATTTGAAATTAATATCACCATGGGTGAACACTATTAATCGATTATCTGTTTATCTCACAGGACATTTGATCATGATTATATTTAAAGCATCTCTTGTGAGTTGAGCAACTATCTCTTTTCTCCTTTCTTCAAAATCATCCTTCTTTTCTGATATTGGTGTCTTTGACTCATTTATGTTCTTCTCTGCATGTTAGATCAATCTCTACCCCTCCTCTCCTAAAATCTTAACATTGAGATTCCATACACAATTCTATTTAGGTAATCTTAACAGTGTTTCTTAGCCTCTTCTATCCATTTGCCATTGACCCTTTATAGTCCTTCAGAAAGCAATGGCTTTTAACTCTATAGTCTTACATGGGAGATGCTAATTAGGATTCTAATAAAGATACTAACTAACTAAGTTCAGAAAATGCTAAGTTACATCATGTTTAAATGTTTTTTAATTATAGGATTTTTTTTCTATGTCAACATGCATGTTTCAGGGAGTGAGAGATGTAGTAGGTAGGATCCAAAAGCATATTGTTTGCAGAATTCTTCTCCCTTGGGGAATATCTGTTGAGACTAGAGTTCTCACCAACGAACACTTGGGAATACAATAATACCATCTTTAGTTCCTGTGATCTGCTCCACATGTTCACATTAGTATTGTTCCAGTGCTTGCCTTCTAACTTGAGTTAAATTTCAGTTATTATAGGTGCTATGGGCCTCTAAAAAAACTGTACTGTCAATGTTAAAAACATTAAACTCACTTATTTGAAGTACTATGGAAGATAGAAAAAAGAGTCAAAGTTGAAATGAAATCGATTTTGCTAGATGTATCTACAAGAGCGTTGTCTCTTAAGGTGTTGGCCCTGGACCAGCAGCATCACCTGGGAACTTATTAGAAATACAAATATTCAGCCTAACTCCAGACCTACTGAATCTGAAACTCCAGGAGGGATGCCCAGCAACTTGTATTTTAACAAATCTTCAGGGGATTCTGTTGATCATTAAAGTTTGTGAACCTCTACATTAGAGCCCAAGGCTTACTGCTCTATTGTAGTCATTGGAATATAAGAAACATTTGTAAGGCATAATTAGAACCAATTCTGGCTTATAGTAAACTTATATGTGTTGTTGTTATTGGACCCAGACCAATTTTCCAAAGACAGTGGATAGAAAGTGGAATTCTATGTAAAGTTGACCAAGGAAGAGCCCTTCACTTATCACTGATTATAATTATACTAAAACTAGGTTTTGTAAGTGATATCAGATATCAATCTCATTACTTTTCGGTTGTCCATATGCCATCTCTCTAATTCCACAGAGGAGCAACATGAATTCTAGGACAGTGAGGAGAGGAAACTTTCCTTACATGAGCTTTTTCACACAGCTTCTCGATACTGAGCTAGAGAGTAAGCTGGTTCATGATCAGTCTCTGGCTCCTTGCTTAATTCTGCCCATCTTCTCTTCCTGATTGTATTATCTCAGTCAACTAAATTTCTAAGCTAAAATTTTAATCTTATCCAAGTCATCCTGAATACCAGCTTTGGTTGTCTCTGTTTGAAGCTCAGGCAGCCATCAGCATTAGCTATTAGTTAAAAGTCAGTTTTGGGGGCAGGGGTTGTGGCTCAGTGTTAGAGTGCTTGCCTATCACATGTGAGGCACTGGGTTCAATCCTCATCACCATATAAAATAAATAAATAAAAATAAAATATGTTTGTCTACACTAAAAATATTTTTTTAAAAAGTCAGTTTTGGCCCAATGTGGCTGACTCCCAAGGCAATTAGAAAGCCATCGCTGCTAACCTAAACTTCTGGCTCCTCCCTAGAGAAACTATTAATAAAATCTGGTTCTACTAGAAATATTTTGGAACCAAAGGATAAGAACAATAATGCCTTTCTTGATAACATAATAAATCAGATGTTTCATATCTTTTCCTCCTTCCTACAGTTTTTACCTCTCAATCCTCTAATCTCCCTGGGTATTAATTTAATGCAAAAGTATTTTTGTTCTCTTAGTGTCTTCTCCTAGTCAGTTAATACAGTTTATTCTTACCTAAGAATTGTTTATTTTCTTATTTAATTTTTTGTTTCAGGTCTTGACTTTTAGGTCTTTATAAAGTTGGTACTGATTTTTTTCCCCTCTAACCTATTGCTCAGTCATTTCATCTTTGGTTGACTATTTCTTTATTTGTAATATCGATTAAATAAATCCTGTATTCTAAAATCAAAATTTTCTTTTTACTTTATTTTTATTACCTGTACTAGTTCCTTAGGCTTCTGCATGTTACCATAAGTTTATTTTAAGAAATAAGTTGCTAAAATTTACCTGTACAACATACTAGCCAAAACTTATTCTCCAAATCATTCACCCTTGAGGAATAGCTACACCAAGCATTCAAGGATTCAATCTTTTAAGTGAAAGCAAATTTCTTATTAGAAACTGAAGCCTTTGAAGCAATGTTCCTTGTTGCACTTAAGATGATTTCAAAGGTTTTGTTCAAAAGTGACATCTTTCCATCACTGTGGTGCACAATATTTATCCTTTCAAGTCTTTCCTCCCATGGACATTTTTACTGTTAAAAATTTGGATAAAACTCACATAGACTCAAAGCCAAATAGTTCAAAAACTATTCCCTATCTCTCTTAATTTTCACTAAATAATCATGATATTTATTAAGAAAAGGAAAAAAAAGTGTAAAAAAAAAAGTGACTACTCAGTATAGTTCCAAGTTTATAGTTACTAAGCCCTTCATAGGATTTCTGCTTAGAAAAATTCATCTTGAGGTTACCATAAAAATATCACTTTTATTTCACCAGAGACTCAGGTCAAAGGATGAAAACTCATCCTATACTATACATACACACACACACACACACACACACACACGTACATACACACATGCACACACACATATATACACACACATATATGTATGTATATACACATTTTTTACACTTTTCTTTTTTTATAAATATATATATACATATATATGTGTTGTGTGTTTATATATAAATGTGTGTATTATATATATACACACACATATATATATATACATATATATATTTATATACACACATATATATGGCATAGGATGAAATAAAAATATCACTTTTATTTCACCAGAGATTCAGGTCAAAGGATGAAAACTCATCCTATAATATATATATATATATATATATATATATATATATATATATATATATATACTCATATATATGCATATATATGTACATGTGTGTATATATGTATATATACATATGCGTGTGTATACTGAATATCTTTAGCTATTACATGCCCAAAATTTTTCTTAAATTTTTCTACATTTTCAAAAATTTAGATACAATTTCAGATCTATGGTAATGGATACTGTTTTTAAGTGTGTGTAAGTAAAAATGACCTAAACTGTCCACAGGACACCGTTGACAATTTCTCCTCTACTTATAATCCATGTATTTTCAATTAACATAAGAGTGGAAGATGTATTTACTTTTCTAAATAACATTGTCATTAAATAATATTCATTAGAAAAATATATTTGGGGCAAAGAAAGCACTCCCTATATTATGGGCATCTATAAACTGCATCTAAATATCTCAATAATTAATCTGAAGGTAAGAGGAATTAAAATTGAGTGAATTTCTAACCTCTAATAGCCTTGATCCCAGAGAACATCAGGGTTCTCTGAGTCAAGGAACAAGTCATTCAGACCATAAACTTGCCATTGTTCTAGACTCTTCTTAATGCTCAATACAGGTAAGTGGGTGTCTTTTCAAATTCTAAATTAGAACACTACACCAACTCTTCCTCTTTCCTCTTTTCCTCCTTTTGTCTCCTCTTCTTCTCCTTTCTTTCCCCTCTGTTTGCCTCCCATGCTCTCCCTTCCCCCTTTTCCCTTTCATTCCTTCTTCTTTTCTCACACCTTGATTCAGCCAGACTTATGGCGTAGCACCTACCTTCAACCATCAATTACTCTCTGGCTATAGCAAGAAAAGTAGTTTTTCCTAGAAGCCTTGTCACCTGCAGGGAGTGGAGGGAGGTTCAGGATCTGCAATGGCCTCTTCCCACCTGCCTGCCCCACCTCCTCCAGTTGACTCTCAAGAATTGGATTGTCCTTCTTTCCTGTCCTCTGCCCTGGACCCAAGGGACACCAACAGCACCACTCTTGTTCTAGCTGTCCCCTTTCTCATCCCAGACAGACAGTTTAATTTGCACTAGGAAATGAAACACAATTTGCACTAGAGTCCAAACTTCATAATAACCACATGTTCAGGATAGAAGGGCAAAAAAGGAAATAAAACATCAAGTTTTTCAATAGCCAATTGAATGAGAGCAGTTGTATTGCCTTAAAAAAAGAAAAGATTTCATCACTATTTGTTTTATTGGTTAATTTGGGGGCTGTGGAGAAGAGAATGAGATATTTATTTTCATTTTGATTTTGTAAGACTGTATAAAGGAACTCAAGAAATAGTTAATGAATTGCCTAAAGTCCCTGGCAATCATGGATTGATTTATTTACTAGAAAGAATTCTGTCTTGTTCATCTACTTGTATCAAAATGTTTTAATATGCATGTTTAATTTTCTCCTAAAGGAAAATCACTAGGAGGAAAAACACCAGTAAAAAAATCACCTGCCGACTCTACAGACATATCACCCACTCCAACAGCACCACCACTACCGAAGCCAGGATCTGAAGAATGGGTCTACGTGAATGAACCAATCCCTGAGGTATGCAACTTACAGTCAAAGAATCCATTCTTTGTCTGGTTTATGATCCACATCATTATTTGCAACATACAAAAATCATTTCATAACTGGTAATATATGTGCACTCATCAAAAATCTGAGATAGAGCTAGGAGTGTAGCTTAGTGGTAATAACTCTTGAGTCGCATTCACAGGTCCTGTGTTCAATCCCCAGCACCACAGAAAGAAAGTAAGAGAGAGGGGGGGCTCGGGGGAATAGAGAGAAGAAATAACAAAATTTCTAGAGTTTATCATTAAAACACATCTCAAAGTTTCTCCTCTTCATTCGAGTTTCTGAGTCATATTTTGAACTTCTGTTGAGTGCTAAAATCAAGAGAGCAAATGGGTTCTGGGAGGACCAATTTTCTTCCTGAGGACAAGCAGAAATGCAGTTTCCTAGAATGACTTCCACTGAACACATACACAGCAAATTTATGACCCTCTATCCAGTTCTAATGCTCACATGCTTTTAAATGGAGTTTAACCTCTGATTCTTTAGAAATAGGAGAAAATTTTGAAGCTAAGTAAGCCTGTTTAAAAAAAAAAAAAAAAAGTGGATAGCTGAGGCTGGGGATGTGGCTCAGTAGTGGAGCGCTTACTCTTGTAGTACCTGTGAGGCCCTGGATTCAATCCTCAACACCACATATGAATAAATAAAATAAAGGTATTGCATCCCACTACAATGAAAAAATAAATATTAAAAAAAGGAGACAGCTCTCTGACCTGAGAGCCTGAAATGGGTGTGCTAAACAAGGAGATCCCCAGGGAGCCCATCCTTCTCTGACAGCTGCCAAGCCCAGCTGCCACCAGGCACTTCCGGTTAGGGGAAATCGGTTGAGGAAAATTGCACAGAATGGTGATTTAAAACGTTTTTAAAAGGAAAGAAGCTTTTACAAGTCTAAGTCCCCTCTTTCTACTGTAATCCCCAGAGATGTCCTATTCTGATAAATCCAGCAAGAACCATTCCTGCAAATCATTTAAGATTCAAAGGCAAACTGTAGCACCTGAGGTGTTGCTGTTAGGAAGGAGCTCTCCTAGGGATGTCCTGTCTCCTCAGTTAGATGGAAATTTGGGGATGGAAGGAAAGAGCACGTTGAATAATTTACTGTATAAAACACAGAATCAAACACAGTGCAGAGCGTGTAACAGACTCTTGATAGGTTCATGAGGAAGTAATTAATTATCATTGAGAGTAAAATTAAAACAGAAAATATTTAAAGATGAGAACATTAAATATATCATTATAAATATGTACAACACTCATCCAAAAAGAAGCTACATATTGTATTTGTGTATTTGTGTATGTATGCATGTATGTATATATATGTATACAAATTATATACAAATTACATGTATAGGTGTGTGTGTGTGTGTGTGTATTCCAAAACTGTCCTAGGTCTACAATGTACCAATTAAAAAATTTGGGGAAAAAAACTCCTAGAAGCAGAATATAGAAGAGGTTTGGGGGAATGAAATAAAATTAAAATTAATGTTTACAACGGGTATGAAGTGATGAGCAAAACCCAAAGCACATTCCTGAACTCCAAACCTGAAAGCCCTTTAAAAAAATAAAGCCATAGAAAACAAGCAGAAAATAGAGGACAAGAATTAAATAACTAAATAAGCATCAATATTAAGATATGATACTAGTTCCCCTGTACGTCTTTTAGCAGTAAAAATTCTGGAGAAAAATAAATGAAAATTTGAGGAGATAGAATAAAGTATGGTCAGAAAGTAAGGGAACCTACAAGGATTCAATCATTCCTCCCAAACAAGGGATAGCTGGGAGTCATTATGGACTCAAGACTTGAGGTGAAGAAGTAAGGGAGCAGGGTCTTGGGGCTCAAGATGACCTCTGCACAGAGAGGGCCACCGGAGGGGACCTGGGTCTTCACTGGGGATGCAGCACCACAGGTAACAGCAGAGGAGCAGGAGAATACACTTAGACTACGGGAGGGCAAGACAGCTTCCCTGTGTTCTTCAGGGCACTGAGCAGGGTAGAGAAGAGGGACAATGAGGACAGACACAGGCCAGACCTCCAGTGAGCTGAGTGAGGCCCTGTGGAGAGTGGCTGCTGCTGCTACAGCAAGGCAGGTCACCTGAGTCAGCCTGGTCCTTTCCCCCTCAAGGCTTCCCACAGGAGCTGCAGAGTTCACCTGCCAAGGAAGAGGAGCACATGTCACCAGTTACATTTGGATTTCTAATAAGCAATGAATTTAAGCAGGCATCTGTACTCTGTCTGGTAAGCCTAGTTCCAGGCCTCCTAAGGACCCTGGTCAGCCTTACCTCAGTAGGTACACGGAGGCAGAGAGAGAGAGAAAGAGCATGAAAAGGGAGATTGCAGATCTGGCTTTTTCAGGCAGCAGTCAAGTGCAAGGCGAGCCTCCATACCCTCTTTGCCAGTCACAAGGGAAGGTGCAGAGAGCAGCTAGGAGTCAATCAGAGTGAAAGGTCTTTGCTTTCCAGCTTGTGGAAATACAAGAACAGACGCCCAAGAGGCAGGATTTCTCCAAAGAGGCAGCTGTGCCTTGGGCTCCATGACCCATTCAGTGTCCTCATTCACAGGCCACAAATCATAGCAGTCCTTCTCCTCCCCCACCTCCTCCTCCTCCTGCACTTGTTCCTTAGACTGAAGTTGAGTACAGGGGCCACAGAGCCACGTGTTCCAAGTTTGGAAATCTATCATTCTCAAGAAGCTGACAGACATGGGATTTCTCTGCCAAAAAGTAGACCACTGTTCAATTCAGAACTCTGATCCATTCTCACCTGGCCCTTCTTAAAAAATAGACCCCCTTAGCCTCAATTTCACTTTGCAAGGTTTCTGTTACCTATAATTAACCAAGGTCAAATGCCTATATATTTAGGAACAGGTGGATGATGCTTATTAACATACAGATTGAGAGTCTACACTTAATCCCTGGCAAAACTTCAGAAAATCATTAAACATATGGCTTCTGAGCACTTATAAAGTATAAAATGATCGCTTGGAGACTGCCCGGGAAGAATAAATCTTGTTCAACTGGTCCATTAATTTGCCTTAATAGCAAGGTGGGGTTGATGGATCAGAGAGTACCACAGACGTAAGATCTCTTGAATTCAAGATAGCATTCAGAAATTTCCTCACAAAATTACCAGAGATAGATGACAGTTGTGAGAGCAGAATGTTAATTCAATGAGGCCCATTCTTAGCTGGTAACTCTCTGGCACAGGCATTGATTAATGGATTGAAATTGACCAGGAGGGAGGCTCAGAAGTGTGTCTATTTGCCAAGCATCTTAGCACATGCCTATAACACCAACAGCTCAGGAGGCTGAGGTTAGAGGCCTTCAGCAACTTAGTGAGATTCTGTCTGAAAATAAAATATAAAAAGGGCTGGGGATATTGCTCAGTGGTTCAGCCCCCTTGGATTTAATCCCCAGTACCAAAAAAAAAAAAGTGTGTTTATTTAAAATGCTCTTTAGCATCACTCTGGATACCACTTCTTTTAAGAGAGACTGTGAGATATATATCTATATATTTATATAGATATAAATATATATATATAAATTTGCATGACCTAGAGAGAGAGAGAGAGATACACGAATGATAGGTATCTCTGGTTTTCTGTTGAAACCAGAAAGAGAAGAAGCTAGGTCAGAAAAAGGTGTAAAGTAGTGTCAGAGAAGCATTAAAGGAAATGTAAATATTTAATTAAGATAAATGAATCATGAATATTTGATTAAGATAAATACATTAATCTATGGTTGGATGTAAAATCTTAGGCTTTTAAAACTAAATGCAGTCAACCAGTCTCCCAAAACTCTAACTAATGTCAAAACTGGATTCATGAGCGTCTATTTTCATCCACGTCAACATCCATTGAAAACCTCTTATTTGCAAATGCTGCACTCAGGGATGGGAGCACAAAAACACGTAAGTTGCAGTTTCTATGTCCCAGAACAAAATTTGCTTGAAGACAGAAGAATATAAGCAACTCATTATAGCACGCTGTATTTGTAAACAAAATAGAAACTGTTATAATAACATAGAAGGGGATTAATATAGTTAGTTAGGGAGGAGGTACCCAAGAGAAAATAGCTCAATGTATTTGGAAGCAGAAAGTCTGCAGAGGCGGCTTCAGGAGTCAAGTCTAACAAGAGAAGGGATCAGATTTCTAAGGACATTGAAAGAGTGCTGGATTGTTTGACTTTATCTGCTGGATAGTTGAAGCCATGGAATGTTCTACAGAAATAACATGTTGGAATCTGTTTTCAAAACAGTAACTGAGAGAGACAGGAGGGTGAATCATTTTAAAATGTGGGCTGTGATTAGTCTGTCTGTGTTCAAATCCCAGCCACGTCACTCAGCAGCTGCATGACCTTATATGGGCTTTGTGGCCTCTGTTGACTCAACTGCTTCATATTCAAATGGGAAAAGCAATTAAAACCAATTTGTTTGGTGGTTATAAGTTCTCAGTCATTATTAGCTGGTTTTGAAATGTTATTCATGGATATTGAAAAGAATTCTTGAGATTTACCAGGAGATACCTGTACCTTCTAGACAAGAGCTGATAAGGACCTGAATGAGAGAGGACAGTGGCACTGGGAAATAGGACATGAAGGGACAGAATCCATCCAGGTACAGGATCTTATTCATCCCTCTGAGATAGCATCTTTGCGTTCTCCTTAGGAGGCAGTTTTCCAGCTGAGGCAAAATGTGATGATTCGATTCATTCATTCAATGAATATTCCTTGAGAATCTACTAGGTCTCAGGCACTATGGTAATTAAGGAAAGATTGGATAGAGGTGAACAAGATGAAAAAAAAAAGAGGTGATGAAGAAGATGATCATAATTCTTGATTTTACAGGACTGATATTCTAGAGTTGAATAAATAAGCACTTACAATTAATGTCATTGATGTTATGATAATAGGAGTACAGGGAGCTAAGGGCCAACTTCAGGCCATCTGAATGTAATCTTGCAAAACTGTTGGGTCAGGGGATGATTCCTGGAAGAGATGATGTCTGCACTGAGACCTGAAGAATTCTTTGGAATGGTAATTAACTGGGAGAGGGAAAGAAAAGAGAAGTGGGAAGTTTCACAGGGAATGCTTCAGATAGTTGCAACTGTTTCCTGATCTGCTTGCTTATAATACTCTTTTGACGCAATTATTCAGAAGAGTTTTCATTTTGAAACAATGATTTCTATGCTTTACCATGAACAGGAATTACCTTCATTTTTAATACCTTACTGGGAACTAATAGAGAATTCCTACATCAGCACCATCAAAACGGTTCTCAGGCATCTGAGAGAAGACCAGCATGCTGTACTTGTGTACTTATACCAGATCAGGTGAGTAAAGTTCCAGAGTCAGAATTTTACAGTTTACAGGTATGACATATAAGATCCCTCTCCTTCTCTCAATGTCTTACAGAACAAGTTTCCAGGAGTTTCTAAGGCGTCCTGATCACAAGCAAGATTTCGTAGCTCAGTGGCAGGCTGATTTCAACTCTCTTCCTGATGACCTGTGGGATGATGAGGAAACAAAGGCAGAACTGCACCAAAGAGTGAATGTAAGGACAGCGGTGACATGCTGGGCCAGGGCCCAGTTCATTTCTCTAACCTGCCTGAGAGTGAGGATGAGAAAGGCAATGGTTTGAACTTTTACCGGGTTAATTCTCCAGAGCAGAGGCTCTTCTGTGCTTTGCATTCAGAATGAGAATGTGGTGGCAACACTTCTGGAAAGAGAAGCCAAGGTCTCTGCCTTGCAGGTGCCCTCTTGGCCTCTGTCTTATAAATTCCTGTCCCCTTTGTTGGTCCATGTGGCTGCACTCATGTCTGGTGTTAATCACATGCCTGTCTTGAACACCATCATATGGTCAGTCAATGGCAAAGAAAAGAAAAGTGAGAAAAAGCCAAGCATTGAGTAGATGTCTTGAGAGCAGGGACCAAAGCTTATACATCTTTGTACTCTAGCAAGCACAATGCTTGGTAATTGGTAAACAGACAGAATTTCATAAATTCATGAATGAAGTATATTACCCTGATGCTTTAAACAAGGGCTTCTGGTGCACAAGAAGCCTAATTTCAGTCTCTTACCCCTTGTGTTCTCTGTAAATCCACAGACCCCCTTATCCCATCAGAAAGACCCCTTGTTACTGCCAGAAGTATGGGCTACTAGCAGTCAATTCTGGTTATGATCTAAGTATTTATTTGTGCAACAGAAACATTGCAAAACTCTACCTCATATCCCATTGTTTGCTCTGTAAATATTTATATCAAGGGTCTGGGAATTGAACTTGAACAGAATGTCTATAAACTTATGTATCCGGGAGACAGAGAATAAGCAATAAACAAGTGAATACAGAATGAGGTCCTTAGCAAGAAGAGCTTTGAGGGGAGCAAGAAAGCAGGGCAAGAGGAAAATAAACATTTCTGTAATAATTTTGTCTATGATGGCTCTAAAAATTCCTTCTAAGAAGGTGACACTTGAACAGACTCAGGAGAGAAGTGATGGAGTGAGCCACGTGCATGTTTAGAGGAGGGTATCTCAGCCACAGAGAAAAGCAAGGGAAAAGACCATGAAGGTACAGGATGCTCAGTGCTTTTGAAAAACAGCAAGGAGACTGTTGTAGCTGGAGCAGAGAGAGAATGGGCAAGTGGTTTGGTGATAAGACTGGAGAGATTGTAGGGGACCATGGTACCTAAGGCCCCAGAGGCCAGTATTAGGGTATTGGCATTGATCTGAATGAGATGGAAAGCTTCAGTTGCTGGTCTCAAAAGATCCTATAGGGGAGAAAAATGAGCAGGAAGAGCAGTTTGGAAACCAGCTGGGAAGCTTTTATAACAAGGGCAAGGCCTCATGGTAGCCTGGTTGATGCAGAAGGGTTTGACCCAAGAGGTACTTAAATGTGCTAGTGAAGCTGAGGTGTTTTACTTGTTCTTAGACATTCCTTAAAAAGTAGTAGTTAACTGGGTTGTGTTGGTCGGATTTTCATCACTGTGACCAAAAGTCCTGACTGGAAGGAAGAAAAGTTTATTTTTGCTCAGAGTTTCAGAGGTTGAGTCCATGGTTGGGCAGCTCTGACTCTGTATGCCTGCGGTGGCCAGAACAGCATGGCAGAAGTGGGCAGAGGAAAGCTGCTCAGTGCGTAACAGCCTGGCAACAGAGAGCTTCAGAGCCAGGAGCCAGGGATAGAAAGTCCTCCAGGGCACACCCCCAAGACCTGCTTCCTCCATTCACACCTACCTGCCTACAGCTCCACCCATGATCCACCCGAAGTATCAATCCATCAAATGGATTAATCAGTCAAGGCAAGGAAAAGAAAAACGAGAACTGGATTAATCCACTAACTAGATTACAGCTTTTATATCCTAATCATTTCACCTCCAAACCTTCCTGCAGGGGAATTTCAGGGTATACCTCATATCCAAACGGTCATGTACGCAAATCCTAAGACTGACTCTTCTTTTTTCTATTTCTTTCCTACCTATTCATAAAACCACCCCCAAGCCAGCCCTCATGTATACTTCATCCTAATATTAGTCAACTGATTATTGACAGATAACACAGTAATTTGAAATTTTAAAATATCTTATTTGTAATTTTTCTGATTTATTTCTAGCAAATCTTAGTGTCAATGTTTGTTTTATACCTGTCCTCTATTTCCTTCTTGTTCTCTGTGGCTTTATTTATTTCAAGGGCTTTCTTCCAGATTTGGAGTTACAGGGTGGGTGGGTATTTTTTCTCAATACTCTACAACCCTTAACAAATAGTAATTTTAATTATATCTCATTTCCCCAACATCCTCCTGTTCTGCTTCTGTGAAGGTATTTTTTTAGTTTTTATTTTGAGATGGGGGTCTCCCAGGATGGTCTCAAACTTGGGATTCTCCTGCTTTGACCTCCTTACTTGCTGGGATCATAGGCGTGTGCTATCACACCCAGCAAGATGATGTTTATTTTTAAGGTCTTTGAAACACATTAAAAATTTACAGATTTTGAAAATAAAATGTTAAATATAACAAATCTCACACTAAAAATTTAAATTTCATTTCAAGCAGCAGGTTGTATGAATACTCTCAACATTAGATTCTATCTTCTTTTTCAATCTTTGCCCACTTATTGGGTAAAAATGTGGATATCTTCTTATAATTTATATTTCTATTTTTATAGTTGAAGCTTACCGTATTTTCATAGGTTTAATGGTCATTTATTTTCTTTCTCCTAAAGTCATTTTGTGACTTTTGCCCACTTTTCTATTGGAGTATCCTTTTTTTCTTATTGATTCCTATGATTTCTTTATATATTAAGGATGTAAGCTACCTGTTGATCATGTTACAAGTATATACTCTGTTTGATGTTTACCTTGTATTATTTGTAGTGAGTTTTAACATGTAGAATGTTTTGAATATTTTTGTAGATAAATATAAAAATTTTTCATTATAGATTCTTAGTTTTAATTTAAAAATATTTTTTCATCCCAAGTTTATATTCAAATGTATCATGTTTTTAAAATTTCTACAGTTGTATGTTTTCGTTTTAAATATTTAAGTTATTCTCTTGTTTTAATAAGGTTCTCATTTTATCTCCTCCCCTCAAAAAAAAGCTAATCAAATTGTACAAGCCAGTAATATGTCGACATTGAGTTCCATATGGTATATATGTGGAAAAGGAGGGAAATAACATATATTTTTACTTGGAAGGTTCAGTAAATACTAGACAAATAAGTTTCACCAAAGATATTATACTCTTTTTAGCTATGGATCCTCAGCAAGAGCATACAGTAGAAAAACTTCTGAAATTAAAAAAAATAATAATGCCTTTGTGCACATGCACTATGGTGCATTCTCTCTCTCTCTCTCTCTCTCTCTCTGTCTTTATACGTATATATGTATATATGTATATATGTATAATGAGTATATATAATACACATGTGTATATGTATATATATACTCATCACATATGATGGACGTATTCCTTTTGGGTTTTTTTCTTTGACTTATTATTAGATGTGAAAGAATAGAATCAATGTAACTTCAAAAGGAAGCTAGAAGATAAACCTGAGAAAAGGAGAATAGAGTTGATGAGGATAAAAGCACAACTTGACAAATAAAGAACATCAAACTTACAATATCAGCCAGGCAGAGAAGTTTCCAAAAAGAAATCATCAAAGAAAAAAATACAAACACATTTTCCATTCAATAGAAATCATGATATTATTTATGGATACTAGGAGATAACATACATTATATACTTTGTACTGGTAAAGTTCAATAAGTTTGGGACAAATCAGTCTTATTAAAGCTATTATAATTCTTTAGCAGTGGGCCCTCAGCAGGAGAACATATAGTAGGGCAACTTAAGAAGTTTTAAAAGAAAGAACGAAAACATGGCTGTGCTTCGTATGCTATATTTAGAATTAGGTTTAGAATGGATTTTATGTTTTTCATTTTTTTAAAGTGTTACAGGTAATTCTGATCAAAACAACTGCTCTTCTTTTTAATTTTTTTAAAGTTGTAGATGGACACAATACCTTTATTTTATTTATTTTTATATGGTACTGAGGATCGAACCCAGTGACTCACATGTGCTAGAAGTGCTCTACCACTGAGTCACAACCCCAGCCTCTCAACTGTTGTTCTTTTACATTTCCATACCTCGATGATCTTGCAAAATCTAATGAAAGCTAAAAACTCCTGTGGCTGTTGCATCCTTATCCATTTTCTTCGTCATAGTTTTGATAGTGATGCAGCAGTAGTAATAGCTAAACACTGAGCACAGGCTGGCACATCTTATTTCATTCCCAAGACAACAATCTGAGACAGGAACTAGGAATGATCACAGTTGACAGGTGAAGAGCTGTGGCAGAGGTCAGCATAGTAACTGGCAGCTCTGGGGTCTGTGGCCCAGCAGCCTGGCTCCCCTTTAAGCTACTTCTCCAAGCAGCATTATTGGACACTGGAAGAAGTATGCTAAAGCGAATCTTCAGGATCTCCTGGAACTATTTATAGCATAATAACCATTTTTTCCAAAGTAAATTTTTTGTCTTGAATTTAACTTTTATTCAAATACCAGTCCTATGTGCCTTACTTTATTTTTTTATTTGCATTTGCCTCATATAAATTTTCCAGTTTGAACTTTCTGTGTCATTTTGTTTTATGTGAATCTCAAGTAAATGCCATATAAATTGGGTTCAAGTTTTTGACCCAAGAGAAAATATTTACAACATTTGTAAAAGTGGACATTTTCACTGATCTTGTCTTCCTAACCTTCTCAACGAAGTCATGAATATTTCTTAAATCCTGCCTATCTTAGATTATTCAGGAATATTTAGTAATTCCTCAATTTCTTTGAAATAAATTGTGAAAGCCAGCAATGCCTTTAGCTAAGGCCATAATAAACATTGGGTGTTTAAATCCTTTGATCCTTGGTGATATGCCTTGTTCTTTGATTATTTCATCTCAACCTTATGAACATGGTGAGCAGAGTAGTTCTGCCATTGCACCACCCACATTCTTCTCCCAGGAAAACTGAGCCACAGAGGTGATATAACTTGCACAGGTCCCACAGTGAGTCAGCAGCAGAAAAAGAACTCAGAACAAGGTTTTCAGAATCCTGCTTTTATATCTTATCCTTTGCTGAATACTCTCTTATCTTTTAAAAAATGTATAAATATTTGATAACCAGAAGTCAATATTTATTGAATGTCCCACAGAGCATTTGTGGAAACAGCATCTAGATATCGGGATCAGCTCTAAAAAATGGTATATTATCCTGACAAAATAACTTGTGATGTTTTCATTTTATGTACCGCCTACGCACAGAAATGCACCAAAATGTTAAGAGTTCAAGTAAAAAGTGTTTAATAAACAGAGCCTCACACCAGCAAAATTCACTGTAGACTAGAGTTAAATGGCTGGGGTTCAAATCCTGACTCCACCAAGACAAAATCATAGGCAAGTGACTTACCTCCCTGTGAGAGCATTTAACACAGTCCCTGACACACAATAAATGTTTAGTGAATCATATTATTGAAAAAACTGTCAAATTTGAGGACTGTATATATTTAACTATTGGGATATTTTATTAAACAAACATTTTATTGCTATGAATAAGATTGTAATAGTAACCTTCATTAATTGAGGAATTATGGTGAACACTGTGCTAAGCACTTTATTTACATGAACTAATTTACTGTAAATAACATATCCAAAGAATGTCCTTATCTCCCTTTTTACGGATAAAGCAATTGAAGCATAGTACAGTGGTGATGGTACTCAAGGCCAAAGTTTCATCTCCTGGCTCCGCCGTTTACTCATTGTGAGACCCAAGGAACATAGCCTTTCTGTGACTCACCTCACCTGCAAAATGAATATAAAAATAGTACCATCTAAAGCTGTTGTGAGATGTTACATGTAGAGTGATTTGTGCTGAAACACACTGACACACACATAGGAAGAGCTCAGTACCTGTGACCATTGTTACTTTACAATTTATATACAAATAAATTTGGTCTTTTAAAATTCCCACATTATAAATATATGTAAATATTATGTGTTACTATATTTATCAATTTTATTAATGATCAAATCTGGTATGGGGCAGAACTAGTATCTTAAAAGTATCTTACTATTAGTTCTTTAATACCAAACTTATTTTTGGACCATCCCGTTAAGTTCAGATGACAGCTTTTGGTGACTAACAGATTCTACCTGTGATATCAATCAACAAGTCTATGCCCTTATTTACATGAAGCTGTGTACACCATTGCTCAAAAAAAAAAAAATACGAAAATATTTTAAACCAAGCAAATTTTTTTTGAGGAAGGACTAAAATTCATGAAGCATCCATGGATAACATGACTGAAGTGGATATGTAACAGATGGGGGCACATGAGCAGGGTGGTAGCACACACCTATAATCCAGCAACTCAGGAGGCCTAGACAGGAGGATCTCAAGCTCAAGCCCAGCGTGAGAAACATAGCCAGTTCTATCTTAAAATAAAAAAAGGTTGGGAATGTGTCGGTGGTAAAGCACCCCTGTGTGCAATCCATAGTACCAAAAAAAATTAAAAATATGTAAAATAAAAATGGCATATGATTTACAAATAGAAGCAAAGTAATTACTGGTTCAAGGAATGAATATAATACATGAGTACACTAGGTCTAAATTTTCTTTAGGGACATTTTTAGGAGAAGCATGATATTCTAGGTTGTTAACACTGAGGCAAATAGAACTTTAATTCTCAAGCATAACCTGGCTCTGGTCTTTTCCGATCAGGATCTGCGAGACCGCCTGTGGGACATTTGTGATGCCAGGAAGGAGGAGGCAGAGCAGGAGCGACTTGATATCATTAATGAGAACTGGTTGCAGGACTGTCTTGGAGTAATGATGAACCACTTTTTTTCACTGATGCAGGTGAGAGCAGCTGGTCACAATGACACAGACCTCCCCCCACAGCCACATCCGGCATGCCCAACTCATTTGTGAATATTAGAGGTCCGTTCAAATATCGTCTTGCTCTTAGAACTTTGCCTGGTATGCATTCCAGTTTGCCAAGAAAATTAGCCAATCTAAATTAATTTGGCCTCAGCCAAGCAAGCACACAGACTGGAAGCATCCCCACCAGCTTCTCACCAGCTTTACTTGCAGATGCCTAGATATGTAGAGGACAGCAACTGAGTTGTTTACCTTGGTCTTTCAAAGCAGACACCCAGAGTGGCTAGGAAGGCAATCCTGCCACAATGCACAGACAAAGCAGCAGGCATTAGAATTTCTTAAAATAAAAGATTTTCTAGTACTGGATTGGAAAAACAGACCATTCATCAGAAAGACCTGCTTAACTTATATTACCAGCCTGTTAAATAAAAATTTTATGAGACAAGATAAAAACACAGACACCAATTTTATTCTTTTTTTCTTTTTTGGTACTGGAGATTGAACTCAGGGGCACTTGACCACTGAGCCACATCTCCAGGCCTACTTTTTGAATTTTTTTTTTTATTTACAGAGTGTGTCACTGAGTTGCTTAGCACTTCTCTTTTGCTGAGGCTGGCTTTGAACTTGCTATCCTCCTGTCTCAGCCTCCCATGACCCTGGGACTACAACATGCTTGCGCTACCATGCCCAGCTACAATTTTATTCTTATACTCCTGCCAGCAATAGGGGAAAGAGCAAAGACGAGTCTTTGGCACCCAGCTCCTCCAAGGCAAACTACTAGAGAGCTTTTGAGAGCTGGCATGGGGTGGAGGTCGGAGCCTTATGAGCCATCTGTATTTGATAATTGCCTTACCCAAAGGGGGAAAAAAAACACTCTCTCCCACCTTCATTTTGGGAAGTAGTTTTACAGCTTGGAGCAAAGCACCTGTAGAGGTTGGTGTCCTACCCTCATCAGGAGCCCAGAGGCACTATCTTCCCTGATGACTAATCACATTTCAAAGAGATGCTTCTTGGTCTTGAGAAGGACATTTCTGGGTTCTAAGTCTGATAAGAGGTTTTTAAAAGATTTGTATCTCAAAGAGTCAAAGAAAGGATCTACAAGAATGAGTTTTCTAAAGTACTCTAAAAAGAGGGAGGGCAGGAGCCTAGAGTCAAGAAGAAGCCTGTCTAAACCTCAGTCAGGCTGAAAGGACTATTAAGGCTAATGTCCACATGAGTATTTCTCCTAAAAGAAAAATACTGAAGATGGAGGATGGAAAGGGGTGCATTTCTAATCTTGAATTAATTAACTCACAAGAGGAAATGCTGCAAGAAATGAGGATATTTATCTGGCAATCTCTAAAGCTTGTTGCATAGTAGGTGTGCAACGAATGCTTGTTTGACAAATGACCAATGAACGCTAGGAGTTCCTGCTTTCAAACCGGCAAACCATGTTGCAGGGGCAGGCTGGACCACAGGAGGCCTGAAGAACCAGCAGAAACCCGAGGGACAGGAGCAGCTTTGTTGATTACAATAGTCTCCCCTCCCCTTTATGATTTCACTTTCACAGTTTTAATTAGCTTCCATCAACTGTGGTCTAAAAAACTCGCTACTGCTTTGTTTTCCTTTGCTTTTGAGACAGGGTCTCACTAGTTGCTCAGGTTGGCTCCAAGACCTGGATCAAGCAGTCCTCTAACCTCAGCTTCCCAAGTAGCTGGGACTACTGGCATGTGCCACTGTGCTAGGTGGTCCAAAAGTATTAAATGGAAAATGCTAGAAGTAAACAATTTACAAATTTTAAATCGTCTACCATTCTGAGTATCATGATAGAGTCTCCGTTTGTCCCACTCTAGACCATCGCATTCTGTTCCATTTTACCTGGGATATGTCATCCCCTTAGTCTAGCACATCCGAACTACATATGCTGTCCACCCATTATTCACTGGTAGCCATGCAGGTTATCAGATCAACTATTCTGTTTTTTCAGTTCTTGTATTCAGGTAACTCTGTGTCATAGCCTAATGTTATGTTGTAATACCTGCACCTCACCTCCTATTGTCACACAAGCATTGTTCTACCTCACATCATCACACACACACCAAAAAAAAGTGAGTATAGTGTAATAAATATTTTGAGGGATTATGGAATCCCTCACATGTTTTGTTACTGTATATTATTATAACCTTTCTATTGCATTATTAGTTGTTATTGTTCTCTCGCTATGTATAATTTAACTAAACCTTATCATTCACATGCATGCAAAGGAAAAACATGGTATATATAGTGTCTGGTGCTATCCATGGTTTCAGGTTTCCACTGAGGGCCTTGGAATGTGTCCCCCATTGGGTAAGAGGAAACTACTATATTAGCACTGAGATCCAGTTAGGAGACTTAAGGAAGTCAAGAAAACAGGACAGGAAAGACCTATGCAGGAATATGGGGACTCTGGATTGGGAAGTGAAGATGGAATGCAAAAGAGTTCACCTAAACCTGAGGACAGAGATGAGTGATAATCAGGATGACAGTGAGATCCCAGGAGCATGAGTTGTGCACAAAGATCAAAGTGAGATGCTTGACCAGCCTGAACAAGTAGCATCCCCAGAGCCTCAATTTGAGCAAGGAGTGGTCAAATCTTGAGAACAGGTCTGTCTAAAGCTTATGGCATAAACAGCTACAATGCAATAATGAAGGCAGAAAATGGAAAATTTTTGTAAATCATTGTGAGCCGTACACGTCTCTTCAGGAAATGAAATGAGTTTGATATTTCAGCAATATCTCAATTTAAGGGTCTCATCCTGACAAACCAAACTAATATTCAATACCAACTAGAAGAAAAGAAGATAAGGAGAAAAGCAGTAAATGTTAAACATTTAGTAAGTTCTTACTGTGTACCTGCCAAGTACTATTCTAAGAACTTTCAAGTACAACCCATTAAACCTTCACAACAACCCTATGCTGTAAGTTCTATAATCATCCTCATTTGACAGATGAGGAAACTGAGGCTGGCACAAGAGAAACAATTTACCCAATGTTCCCAATTGGTAAGTGGAAGAGCAGGGATTTGGACTGGGTGCAACTGCAGAGCCAGTGCTCCTGTCTGGCCACTGCTGTGTCACCAACATTGTTCAGATAACCAAAGAGTCACCAGATAGAAAAGAGAGAGCCTTATTCTGCACTGATGGATAGGATCCCATAAAAGCCAAGAACAGACAAGGCAGGAAAAAAGCAAGTTTATTTCAGTATATGAACAAAGAGCCTAATGATTAAAACTGTTCATCAAATAACAGACTTCAGAGCCTTCGTTCAGAAAGCACAAAAGCTAAAACTTGCACATTTGTGGAGGACCAATGAAAGAACCCTTGAGAATGTTCTCAAGAGCCTGTGGTACTGGTTAACAAACTGCTAGATAAGTGCTTTCCAAGTGGGCTCCATGGACTACTAGTCCTCCAAGATGTTTTGCAAAAAGAGGACTCCATGGTCAGATGACTTTATAAAGTGCTTCACAACTCTAGCCCTCCCTCCCCCTGGGAGATTAACAAGCATATTAACATATTTAGACATCAAGATGCTCTGTAGTAAAGAAATCCTTTTCATGTGTTAACCCAGCATTTCTGAAACTATTTGACCTTGCAAAGTTTGTATTCCTTTCATCTCCAACAAGGTGCTCCTTAACAGCCTGTAAGGATATGTTTTTTCACAATAAATTTTAGAAAATCTATTCTAGATAATTTCAAAGATTCCCTTCAATTCTAAGAGTCTGCAAAAATTAAGGGAAAACATGGGAGCGTTATTTACTCATAAAAGTGAGAAGAATCTTCATTAATTCTTCTTATATGGGAATCCTAAGCATACTATGGCATCTTATTCAGGTTTTCCTATATACTGATTTCAAATTATGTCTCTTCAAATAAATTAAGCTTTTATTTAAAACTAATCACCATAATAAAGTAAGCCTAAGGCACAGATTATCAGCACAGTCCCAGATACCACTTGTATAAGTTAGACTGTGTAAGCTTACTAGACCTTATCATTACTAAAGAGCTCAGCTCTCTAAGGAAGAAATAATTTCCTTATTAATTAATTTACCAAATAATATAATGTTTTTTACTAACTAATAATTTTATAACCTCTCTACATATCTCTTCCATTTGTAAAAGTTATTTTTCAACATCTAAATTGTACAGCTTGGGTTTCTATTTGCATCCTATTCATTGTAAATGTGGTATTGTGCAAGTTCTTGTGAGTATATGTATAAGTCTTATTTTTATCAAACTTAAGTAAGATAGATGCAAACACATATTGTCAAACTATGAAATTAATCCATATAGGAATATTTTAAGACTCAAGTTGGTTTCTTTGCAAAGAAAAATATTTCATTTTCCTGATCTTTTCAAAATAATAGCTTGAAAACCTGCTTAAATATAAGGAGACAATTTAAAAACATGTTCTACAATTTAAATAATATGTTAATTTTAATTTTAAATAATTTTAAAACATGTTCTGTGACTTCAAATGATATAAGATAGATTCAAATTAACCAAACAAATTTCTTCCCAATTCAGTAAATTAGCTAGGAAAGTTTAATAAAGCAAAGAATGGTTTTTTAGGAGGAATTCAGCTTATCAAAAAACAAACTGATCAAACTCATTGTCTTTTGTTGTAGTATACAGTACAAAAACAGACATTTCTTTGTTCTCAAATATGATTATAGCAGTGCAATTCTCTCTTTCTGGATGTTTTATGAAATAAATGGTAACATAATTATTTAACAAATGAAGGGAATCTCATTATAAATGTCCTTGAGTTAGGTTCAGCTAAAGATTTTGAACACTGTGTCAGTTTTGTTCTTTTTAAAAATGTTGCTTTCTGTAAATAACTAGATGTCATGGAGGACATCTATATGAGAGGCTCAATATTTAGGCTCTAGATACTAGTTTGAGCAGCCCCACCAACTAAAGCAAAGTCTAAGTTCATGTGAACACTACAAAAGAGAAGCACAGATTTACCACACAGTCTAATACCAGCGGGAGAATGAGCTGAAAATCTTGAAGTCTACCCTTGTATATTGGTGCTGAAGGGGGTCTCCCTGCATATGCATTTCAACACATATCACAAAGGGAAATGCCCTGTGCTGATAGGGAGTCACCACATCACGTGAATGACTGATGCTCATCTCACCACCAACTCCTCTCAGAAGCTCCATTTCCCTTGAGCTACTTACTGGCAACCCCAGCTAAGGAGTATAACTGTGAGCACTGGAGGAATTATCTGGAAAGTTGGAGTGAAACTGGAAAGATAGCTATTCATTATCACTTTATGTTACTGTTTATTGTGTTTCCACAATAATTATTTTGTCTTAAAGGATTAGACTCTAGTCTTGTTTCTTGGTTTTGTATATATATTGGTATCTCTCAAATCAACAAACATGTTGGCTATGATAAAGAACACATTTTAATGATTGTGAAGTTATTGGTTGATTGGTTAGGACACAGGGAGAATTCCTAATATCAAAATAATGAATAATATGCACTACTTCAAACATCAAGCATATTGCAACCTCTATCACAATATCAAGAGGCATAGAAATGTCACCTTGTTGGATGAAATCATGCTCAGTAAGTACAGAAAGCATGTTACTAGTTACCTTAATTACTATGCAAATGTTAGATGTGTACATATTCTCCAATATTCTTTCTTAATTTCCATAAATTAATTTCAACCTAAATGTTTCTATAACAGTTCTTATAAGATCTTATACAGGAAATATGTACAAATCTGTCTTTCTTGGGTATTGATACTCACATTTGCTATTAAAGGCAGAAGTGAACCGGTTTCAAGATACAAAGAGACTCCTTCAGGATTATTACAGGGCAATGGATTGCAAAATCCCATTAGAGGACAATAAGAAATTTACTCGAATCCCATTGGTTCAACTGGATAGTAAAGAACTTTCAGAAAACCAAATTAGGTAAGATAGATCTTCATGATATACTGTAACTGTTTTGAACATAAACCTTTGTGATTGAGTTACCATTAGTAATTAATTGCCACAACTAAAAATATTGCACTCTTTATCCTTCAAATCCAAAATGCTCTAATTCTCACTTCAGGCTATTAACATGCATTATTTATCCTGTTAATAGTGAATATTTACCTCTTTCACTGCATAATTATAGTGTAGTTACTATGGAGTGTCTCCACAGACATTGCAGGGGGTATTAGGAACATCTGAATTCTGAAACACTTTTGGCCCCCAAGGGTCTCTGGTAAAAGATTATAAATCTCTACTACTTTCATGAAAGGAGTCTAGCAGTGTGTGTGTGTATGTGTGTGTGTGTGTGTGTGTGTGTGTAATTATGTAAGTGGAAATGAAATAGGTTGTGAGTTTTCTTTCACCCATGAGGGAAGTTGAAAAGCATTAAAGACTCAGTCATATGTGATTATAACCTCATTAGATGGAACAACCTATTCACAGTCTAACATTAGATTCCTCCATTAGAAAAGGAACTTGGTGGAGGATGGAAGAAAATTATATTTTCAGTCAAAAAAATCCTGTGAAATATGAAGTTTATAAATAATTATTTTTATACATCTAATAGGTAGGGACAGGGGAAGAGCAAGATCCCAAACTATGAAACAGTAGAAAAATGCCATCAAGAAATGGGGTTGGGAATAGTGGTAATTCCTCTGGGGTGGCTTCCAACCACAAAACACTAAGAGAACATTTAAACTTACTTTTGTAAGATTTAAAATAGTTAAAATTAGAAATCAAAGTCCTTAAGAAGTAAATGAGTTAACTAAAAATAAATTGATAAGATATAAGGAAAAGATAAAAATAGTAAAATAAAAAGGGTTAAAATGACCAGTAAGTAGGGCCAAGAGAAAAAGGTGAAGAAAAAAAAAAGTATACATAAAGAGAGGAAAAAAGAAGTGAGATTTAAACATCCTATGCAGGCACTGAATGAACTTAGGCAAGTCACTTGACTTTCTGAAACTCAGTTCCTCTTGGCAATATACAAACATAATACCATTGCTATTATTGCTTATCCCTATCAGCTAATCAATATCTGCTAGTCTTTTTATGAATAGTCTTACTGTACTAATATTATTATTATTCAAATCTCCAAGGAGATGAGATGTGGATTTTATATTTTAAATATTGTATGCTTGTTAAACATAAGCTTGCTGTGTAAATGAAAGCAATAGGAATTGCACAAACAGAATGGAGGTTAATGAAGATATTTTGAAGTAGGACAAATTTGGTTTGAGTCCTTGGTGGGTCAGTTACTAACCACACGTAAATAGATTATTTACTTGTCTGATCAAATTACTCGGACTCTTTCTAAGTACCAGGTTTCTAATCTGTAAAACAAGGCTTTTGTAAAGATTACAGAAAATAAAATCTACAAAGCATTTGGTACCGTATTTGGGACTCAGAGGACTTGTGATTTAGTTTCAATAACTCTCAATAAGTGGTGATTACTATTGTCATTGCATAATATACAGTGACCTCTTCTTGCTGATATGCAACATTTTAATTATTACATGCTCTTGCTTTGTTTGTTTGGCCCCACACCTTGTTCCTAAAAGGATTTGAGGTGGCCTAAACATTTGAAGTAGGACTAGGTAGTGACCGAAGATCCACCGATCTCTCAAAGCTTCTTTCATCTATTGCCATCATATCTCTGTCACGTCCATGTGCATACAAGAATACACAAGAGGGAAATTGTGTACCCCCTTCTTGATACAAGAGAAACATTCGGCAAGCTGCTGAAAGAAAACTTTGAAATTAAAAACAATAAAAAAAATTCAAAGGCAGTGTGAACCATCAGAGCCATAAAAAGAGTTCAACTTTCACAGTGTAAAGTGGCAGTGCATTCTGTTCTTAGCATAAAATAGCAAGTCATAGGGAAGCTGTTAATATTGGCTAGCAGAATAAAACTGCCAAAAGAACAGCCAGTTCTAATTTTCTGCAGAACAACTTTGCACCAATCTGATCCTAAAATCGGTGCTGTGGCTATCTGCTAGAACTATCAGTCAATCAGTATGTGAACCAACTATCAATTAACCACAGTCTCTGTAACATATGTAGAGACACAAACAGTGTTAAGCATTTTTACGGGGCTTTTCTATTTTATTCCTCCCAACAACCCAATAATAATAATAATAATAATAATAATAATAATAATAATAATAGCACAGTAAGACTATTCTAAAAAATACTAGCAGATATTGATTAACTGATAGGGATAAGCAATAATAGCAATGGCATTACGTTTTTGTTTTGCCAAGAGGAACCGAGTTTCAGAAAGTCAAGTGACTTGCCTAAGTTTATATCTGCTGATAGTGGCAGAGCTACATAGACCAGAATTTTTCTAGTAAATGAATTCAAGACCCCCATTTTTTTCTAAACCATATACCACCTCTGTTGTCCCATACAGTAAGGTCATAGGAAATACATGCTGCACTGCACTAAATATCTAGAGATGACCACATACTTTACCTTAACTTATTGGATACATGAATCTCTGTTGAACTGATGTGACTGATTCAGCATTATTTCATTATTAAGATATAATTTCATTTGTGGATAGATGAATGGTAGATCGTCAATGGATTGCCTCCATAAACATGGTAGACTATCAGAATCATGATGCCAAGTATAATATCTTTGTCTGATGTGTCAAAATAAGATCAAGCTAATTGTTTGCTAGAGTTGACCAGCATCTTTCTAAATCATTGTTCTGTTCTCCAGAAACTTGTCTACAAATCAAATACTGTTACTAGTATTGACCCTGATTCTCAAAGTTTCAACCGAGACATTCTTGGAGCCATTCTGTCCTCATTCTGTTCCCAAGATCACAGCCTTTTACACATTTTGTTCAGCAAAGAACGATCACAATCACATCGAAAAAAGACCATTCTACCTGGTGGATCTCTCTCTGCTGCAATTAACCTTTGAGATCCTGGGATACTTCAGGGATAGCATATTCCCAGGGACACCTCTGAAATTTCCACATTGGGGCAGCAATGTGGTAAAGAGAAAGGGAACTTAATTCTGTGCTTCCACAGCACTTGAAAAAACAGAGAGAAAAACTCGTCATCCATGCTCAATAGCTGGGAGGGCTACTGGAGCTTCAGCCTGCCCCTGCCACCACCTAAACCTTGCTGCCCCCATGTGACAGACCACTCAGACCTCACCTTCCTCATCCTCCTACTTAAATGATCATAATGCCAAATGAGCCAGTCATCTTAAAGAACCTGTGCACAGTTCCCTTTGATTTACCTTTTTCATGACTGATTTATCCCTCAAGAGAAGTGTATGCCCTGGACAAATTTCAGAATCACTATGCTTTAATCCTTCTCTTTCATAATTACTGAGAACTGAACCTGGTAATGATGTTTATGTTGTCATTTACTTTGAGTATGCTCCTATGAACAAGGCTTTCCATACCAGAAAATTTAAATATGGTGATTTATCATCTTTTCCCCATTAAAAGAATTCTTTCCAGTAAGCTTTAAAAAATGGAGATTAGAGCAAGACAACAAAATTTACAACACAACATGAATGAAAATAGAATTCTGCTAACAAAGTCTTCATATTTCTTTTGTTGTTGTTGAGCATACAGATTTTATTTATGCAAAATCTTTACATTTCCTGTGTGTTTGCTTTCCAAAGAATCCCTCTCATTCCTCGAATATCCATTTCCCCCGAAACGGTTGTGCCCAAACCAAAAATAAAAGCAATACTGAAGGAGCAGATGGATGACTCACTCGAAAATGTGGAGTCAAACTTGGAGACGGATGAGAAATTGGTGATGGACACCTGGCAGCAGGCTTCTGTAGCAATATCTCACATGGTAAGCAGTGCACACTTGAACATTTCCTTCCAGAAATATCCATTCACTACAAGCCACAATTGGGAATGTGCTACAAGTCGAAGGATGTTACATGATGTTCTCAAGCATCATATAAATTTATGCCTTGCAGGAGTTTTGTTTCTTTTGATTTTCTGAAAGAAATAGGAAGTGAAACAAGTCGGTCAATAGATATTTGAGATCATGAAAGAAGCGAAAAATGTGAGATTATTTTCTGTGGTGGGCCGAGGTTCCAAGTTCAGGGGCCTGAAGGGCTAGTCAGAGAATGTTAATGAGGCCAGCCTGTCAAATATAAGATAATAGACTGGGGCCACTAGGAATCACACCCTTGTCTACAGGGCCATGTGCTACCATGCTCTGACCCATTTTGCCATTTAAGAATGAGACCTCAGCATGGCCAGATTTTCCATTTTTCCAAGAAAAGCCAGAAAGTCTGATTTTTATGTGAAACTGATTTTAGCAGTAAGAAATGAGATCAAATTCTCAAAAATACTTGATGGAACCAAGTAAAACACACAGCCATCCCATAGGTTTCCAGTATTGAATCTCTCTGCAAGGCACTTGTCCTAAGCCACCTGGGGTAAGTATTATTGTCCTATTTACAGTGGAGGGCTAAGGTTCAGAAAGGTTGAGAAACCTGCCCAAGATCTCCCAGCAGGTAAGTATCAAAATGAAATTTGAACCTAAATCTATATGACATCAAGGTTCATATCCTTCCAACCCAAAGCAGAAGGGAAAGAAAAAGCGGAGATAAGTTTACCCCAAGCAGAGGCATCCCACCATGCAGAAGGCACACACAGGGTTCAACTCTGACGACTCCTGTTCCCTAATCTGCCCAGTCCTGGGTCCACCCGCATGACATCTATTTTCCTTCTGTGTCAAGCTTTCCTAAACTTTCCCTGAAATGCCTCATTCAAACAGAAAACAGTGTCAGCTTTCCCAAATGTTTTGTGAAAGATGTGGAAGGGGAGCGCGCATCATCAATCTCACAGCGAACAATTTAAATGTCTGATTGCACGTGTCCTGAGGTCCTCCTTGTCCCCTGCCTTCAGGCTTCTTCTGACCTTCTCACACAGCAGCCTCAGGGTCTTTCTTTCTGCTTTTCTTTCTCCTCTTCTCTTTACTCCTTTATCTCTCTCTCAAAACTGGTTGCCAACTCCTTTCATTGGCTTGCTTCTTTATAAAAACTTTTCAGTGTGAACTCTGACACACAGGGACATGCATGGAGTATAGTAGCTAGCCTCAGGGACTTACCTGGAGTAAAGAGACACGGAACCAATACACGGGGGGAGACGGAACAAGATCTGTACCTGCCAGGTGATTTATGAGCTGCTTCCTGACCCTTACCCCACCTCTATCTCCACCAACAGGAGCCACCATCTTGCCTTTTTAGACATCATTTCCTTGATTTAATTAAGAGTTTTATTACCTAAGTCTATATCTCTAAACAACTTAGTATATCTTAGCCTACCTTGAGTTTTAAATAAATGGATTCATATCTTTTGTCTTTTCTTTTGTGAAACATTATTGGTGAGATTTATCCCATGTTTGTTCAGTATGGCTATAATTGTTCATTTTGTTGCTGCATAGTATTCCATTCTATGAATACATCACTGTTTATTTAACCAGGATGCATTTGATACATTTTGAATTTCCAATTTGATGCCATTATGGGCATGGCTTTTGTATATATTATATGGTATCTATGTGCAATCATAACTGTTCCGTATACATCTAATAATAGTATGTGTCATCTTTTACATCAGCGGGCATAGCACTTCAGCTTTCAAAGGAAGATACATAGATATATGTTTACACACACTATCATTTAATACACCTGTATATTTCCTTGCTAATATGTAAAATTTTTATAATTGATATTACTTACAATTTATTATATATTTTTACTTCAAAATGTATATACATATTAAATAGTATATATATTATTTAAAACTTCTTTATCCTCATAAAATTTGTTTTCTCCTTTGAATTATGCAGAGAGTTATGATAAAGACACTCATTATGAGAGTGAACTTAATCTTTTCTATCTGTAGTTTTGTCAATTTTTGACTTATATATATATTTGAAACGATGAAACCAGATATATACAAATTTTAAATTGCCGAATCTTTCTGGTAGATTTTGTTTTCTTACTACAACATCATCTTTACCTGTAATACATTTTGTAAATTGCAATTTGAGATGTTGTTTGCATATCTGATCCTTTCCTATGCTTTTGTTTTTAACCTTTCCATGTCTTCTTGCTTGCTTTTCTCCCTTCTACAGGTTTGAAAGCAGTACACTCTATTACTACCCTCTTGGTGGTTTCACTAGGGCATAGCAATATGGTAGATTTATATCCCAAATATATCTACAAAACAGAGAAAATGATGGTCATTTTTTTTCTTTTTATTGGTTCTTTTAGTTATATATAACATTAGGATTCATTTTGACACAATTGTAAAAGCATGTAATATTATTTGTTCTAATTCAGTCCCCAGTACTTCCCCCTTTTCCTCCCCTCCTCCCTCCCCTTGCTCCCTTCTTTCTATTCTACTGATGTTTTTCTGCTATTTGCTTATAGTTTTTTTTAGTTAGTGTCTTGTGAACATACCTGATGGTGAGATTCACTGAGAAATAGACTTTTTTATAATAAAAAAGCATATGATGCTTATAAGGTTATATTGACCCAAAAGGAGAGAAAGACATGGTGTGATTTTTTCCAGGAGGCACCATAGAACCCCAAACCCTTGCCCTAGGGACCCAGACTCAGCCCTCCTTATCCTGGTAATTACCAACCCATTTGCCCTCCCACAAGCTGACTGGATGGTGCTTGCTATATTTCAACACCATGGCTAGTGCCATTTTTCCTTCCTAAAATAGGCCCCTCCTCCTTCTATTTGCTTAACTCTTGTATTTCTTTTCAATCATCAGTATGACTTTCTACCTTGATTTCTGTCCACTTTGTTCCCTGTCTCCTGAAGCCACAGTCTTGTACGATCTTAAGCTCTTCCTATCCTTGAACAGTTATTGTCTTTGCTACTCATTTGGCTCCAAGTAGCCAGGCTATTGTTTGTGATTTTTATGAGTTGTTTTCCTGAATGCTTAACTAAATTCTAAAACCATGCCATAACCTAGAATAATGCCCACATCTAACCTTATACTGGACCCTCCATACTGACTTGAGATGCTGTGGCTGCTGTATTCACAGAGTAATGTAAATACTAATGATGGTGAGATGACAATGTTCACCACAAAGACCCCATAAGCAACAAGCTCCAGAGTGGAAAACCAGATATGGGAACTCTAGAAAACAATGTGAATTACTCTTATTGTTAATTGAGCTCATGAACATAATCTAAAAGTCTTGTGGATCCCATTAAAATTACTGAATAAATGATATTTTAAAGTATATATTTTGATAAAGAAAGGATCATATAGCAGCAAGAGCGCTGGCTACTATCCCTTGACTAGCCTGCATGATTTTAGGAAAGTCTCTGAACTTCTCTAAGTCTTCAATACCTTTGAAATATAAAATATATTCTCAACTGGTTGAAAAGATCCAGTGAAATAATGTACATAAATATGTTTTAAAATTTATAAATATAATTTCTTATTGTATTAGAAATGTTATTTAAAATTGTTCCATTTTTATTTTGAACCTTTCAACACCTCATAGGAAGCATAGAATAAAAAGAACCGTTTAGCAGTTAATAATACTAATGATTATATATGGATCCAGTTTTTACATGTTTCAATAGACTTTATGAATTTGATGTCACATGGTCGAAGACAGACAAAAAAACAAAAGGAGTTCATGGTTTTAGCAAGCACCCAGAACACTGGATGCTTAAACTTCTCCTTGGTTGAAAACAACCATTTAAGGGAACTCTGAGTTCCAAATAAGACAGGTATGATTCAGCAAATTGATTCAAGGAAAATAGCACCAGCTGAGATTAGTGCAATTGAAATGAGAGCACCTCAATTCAGGTTTTTCCACCCAATAGTTTTACCCAGAGCTATCCATTTAGTATGCAATGTTAATTTTTGGCAAAACTTTTTTCTAATTAGTAGGTATGCAATGATTTCAAAGAAGTCATATTTAACACCCACAATGTCAAGGCATTATGTTTCAAGTTCTCTCCAGCCTTACAAGTTAGATTGCTGCTGAGAATATTGTAAATTATGTTAATTTTTGAAAGAGACCTAGAGGTCTTTGAGGAAAGTGGACCAGAAAAATGCATATTATGGTAATCATCATCATCTTCATCATCCTCATCATCATCTCCAGGTTGTTTACCAAGGAGATAAATCCAATTTTAAAGAAAATTGCTAACTTACTGTGCTTTGCAAGAACAGACTCAAAATTGAATTGCTTGCAATTTAGTGGGGAATGTTAACAAGCCTTTTTTCAGCTTTACCAAGAACTTCAAAGTATGGTATATAACATGAAATCCATTTTTATCAAAAGGGCAATTGTGGGAAATAAAACCTAAAAACAAAAACTGGCTTGTTCTCTGAAACCTTTTTGGATCCCTCCAAGGTGCTATTGACATTGAAGAAGCTCTGGGTTCATTCTGTGCACTATGATTATTTTAAAAGTCAAGCTATCATTCATAAACACTTACTGGGCATGCCCTGTGAACATAACACAGGTGTCCAAAGCTGTGGGGACACGAAAAGGACTGGGGCTTAGCTCTGGGGAGCTTGCAAACCCATTTGGAGGGTGGGGTGAAACTTAACACTCATGGGACAATTGGGGACAGTCACATACTAAGTCATGGGGTATGAAGTGGCCAAAATTGGAAGAGGCAGTAACTGACTGTGTGTCTCACCCACAAGACTGCAAGGGCCTTTGTGGTAGACAGTGCCTTATTCGCCTTCTGTTATCTCCATCCATGTTCCTCTCTCCCTCATTTCCCTCCCCCATTCTCTTCAGAAGTAATATCAGGCTTGGACACAGCAAGTGCTCAAATCAATAAACAAACCCTCATTGACCCCCAGTTCCTCACCAGTTCTTTTATTGAAATTTTAAAGTTTTAAACTGTGTGTTGCTACTGCCTCCAAAGTTCATGTGTGTTTTCTTTCTTCTTTGGGATTCTTTTCTCAGCTCTCATAAATATCCTTTACTTCACTAGAAGCAGCTGGACTTAGTTCAAAAGGTTCAGTATTTCTAACTGCTGGAATGACCCTGGTGACACAAGTTGTGAGATAAGGGTTTTACACACATACACACACACACACACACACACGCACGCACACACATATTATGTGTTTATGTGCATATGTTTTTAAATGTTCATTTACGAATTGTAATCGTATATATTCATGGCATACACTGAAATGTTTTGATATTTGCATATGTTCTGGAACAATTAAATCATGCTAGTGACAGATCCATCACCTCACTTGTCATTTTTTGATGAGAACACTTAAAAAATCTACTCTTCTGTCAATTTTGAAAGAGACAATATATCATTAACTGTCGTCACCAAGCCATGCAGTAGATTTCCAGAACATACTCCTTCCATTTAATTGAAGCTTTTCACCCTTTGACCAACATCTCTCCTCTCCCTATTCTATCCATCCACCCAGCTCTGCCCCTGAAAACCCCCATTCTACTCTCCATTTCTGTGAGTTCAACTTTCTAAGATCATACATAGATTCGAGTTCATACAGTATTTGTTTTTCTGTGCCTGGATTTTTGCATTTAGCAAAATGTCCTTTAAGTTCATCCATGCAATCCTGAGACAAGGTTTCCTGTAGCTCAGCCCCAGAAGAGAAGTGGAGGGATCCCTGCAGGGTCTGATCCTCCTGAATGGGGAAGGGAAGATATGACACACAACCCTTCTCTCTAATCAGGACACTTGTAAGAGTGAAAAGAGAGGTGTGCTGCAATGGAGAGGAGCTGAGTCAGTTAAGTACAAGAAGCTAGGAATTGTGAGGTTAGCCTGTGAGAGGGGTCATCCTCATTAGCACTGATTCTTCCAGGATGGTGTTAGAGTGGAAGGCCAAGATTCAAGTATCCACAAGCCAATTTGTGTATGGCATGCATTCTCCAACAATACTTGGAGAGCATGAAAAAAGATGCATTTTATATGTATGGTTCAGATATATACACATTACATAAACAAATAAACTTTGGCAATATTAAAATTTCTCAGAAGAGAATTAAATTAAAAGAAAACATCAGCCAATCTCCATAGGATCTAATTGTGAAAAAATAGATAAGAAACACAGAAAAAGTGAAATGCCTTCATTGGAGGCCAAGAGAATAACAGGAACTTGGAGGAATAGCAGGGGTTAAAGTTTTAGAATCTGGGATTTTTTTTAAATGAATTTTTGCATAATATAGAATTGTCCCAGTCTGGAGGTGGCAATGGGGACACATAGGGATGCTCTGTAGACAGGGTTGAGAAATCAAGAGGCTACTTTCAGATGGCTGAAGTGGAACAGTATCTTGGGACAGGGCCAGAAAATCCTGGAAGTGTGTGTTTTGTAAAGATTGATTACACGGTGCCAGTGGATTGAGGCTTCAAAGAAATCTAGATGACTAAATCCAAATGGTTTTCATGTTCCCATTAATGTTGCACTAACAGAAGTGTTGCTCTTACACAACTAGGTGGCGGCTGACATTCATCAGCAGCTCATGGAAGAAGAAAAAGAAAACCAGCCAGCAGATGCAAAAGAAAAGTCTCCTCCAATGGGTACAAATAAAAAAGCCAAAAAGGAAAAGGAGCCACCCAAGAAAAAAAAGGCAGAGAAAAAAGCAAAAGGTACTCAATGGTTTTAGCACCCAGAACCCTGCATCCTTGTACCTCTCCTTGACATTTAAGGGTTTCCCACTTAACTTATTGGTCCAAATAGCTGGATGAATCCAGGGTGAAATAAATCTCACAGGCAATTGTAAATGTATTAAAAGAACTTCCAAGATGGTACCACATCATCTGGGAAATGCTTGCAAAAAGATTGTTTGCTCCAGCAACACCAGAAGTTTAAAAGCTCTGTGTCTGTAAGTTTCAGGGACATTTGAATTTAAGTGAGTCCTTTTCTCCTGGAGCCCTCTTGTCTAAATTTTTGCTTCAGAGACATGAAGGGAACATAAGAGAACTCAGGCTGGGAGAGACCTTCACTTAACCCTAGCTCGGGATATCTCTAGCACAAACCTTTCCCTCCCCCTCTGGATATTTCTACTTGCACACTTTTAGATTTATTTAGTAATAGTGGCATTCATTTTCACATAAATAGACATACATGAAATATAATTTGCTCCACTTCAGTCCCTAGTGCTTCCTCTTTCCTTCCCCTGCTACTCCCCCTGGTCCTTTCCTCTATTTTACAGGTCTTGTTTCTATTTATTTATTATTATTTTTTAAATCAGCGCTTTATAGATAGACACAAAGGTGGAATTCACTGTGGCATATTCATATTCACCTTCCTCAGTTCCTTCCTTTTCCCATCCCTCCTCACACCCCCTAAGTCCCCTTCCTGTACTGTGCCATCTCCTCTCTTATACATTTTTGAGGTAACTTGAAGCAAGAAAAGGAAAGTGGGAAGCTCATAAGGAAAGTCACTCCACTCATCCTTACCATGATATTTTTATTAGGCACCTGCTGTGTAAAACACTCTATTATGGGTGCCAAGGACACAGTAGTGAATTAAAAATCAAGAACCATTAAAGCCATAGTCTCTATCCTGAAAGAACTGTGGTCTAACAGCAGGGACAGATGTTTGGCCAGTTGTTGCTTTTTGATAGGGGAGATAGAGGCACCTTGAGGAGAAGGCCAACCCATTGCATTGGAGTGGACAGGGGAACACTTCCCAGGTGGAGTACATTTAAGTTAAGCACTGAGGATGGAGGAGGGGGTGGTTAGTGGCACTTGAAGCAAAGAGAAGAATGGCATCTTAAAGAAGAAGTCACCACTTTAGTTCATCCTCAAATGGGTTAAAAAAAATGATGCACCATTCAAAGGAGGAAATGCTTCTGTTTCCTTTAATGGAACTAGTGGTTGAGTCCAATTCCTTCATTAAATGTTTATGTAATAAATGACATTTATGGTGGGGCGCCATGGTGTATGCCTATAAACCCAGCTGCTCAGGAGGCTGAGGCAGAAGATCATGATTTCAAAGTCCACCTCAGCAACTTAGTGAGGCCCTCAGCAACTTCATGAGATTCTGCTTCAAAATAAACCAAAAAAGGCTAGAGATATGGCTCGGTGGTTAAGGACCCTTGGGCTCAAGCGTTTGTGCCAATAAATAAGGCATGTGTGCCTTCTCTAGAGTCCAACCCTTTCACCAGACCCTCGAAAGGTTTGCTGAACTGAGTAGAATGGCATAAACTGGGTCTGCAATGGAACTGCACTGTCCTCTCCCATGGCAAATGCTGGCAAATTCTATTTTCCAGTTCTCCTATGAAATCATCAAAGTACTTGTAGTTAAGTGCTAATTAAAAGATAATTAATTAGGTTCCAGATTTTTGACGGTCATCTGCATTTTAGCCACATCTTCTTGAGGTTATTTGTTGGTCTTTTCTTGCAAATACTATGCTAGTATAGGCAAACCCTTGTGGAATGGAATTTCTCCAGGTGACTAATGTCATCTGTTGTAATATTGTTGGGTTTTGATCTTTTCTGCCCCCAAATTCTGAATTCCACCATCTTTGGATTCTGTAATCATCTCTACACTTGCTGCACATCTTGATTTTTATGATGCTCCAAAAATGGGTGTTTTTTTGAGTCCAGCCAAGAAACCACATGAAGAATTTTCAAGGAAGGACTATCAGTATTTCATCTTTCACAATGTGAAGACCAAAGTTCTCTGTCTCTTAATCACTAGAGGTTTGTAACTGCACAGATTTTGCTTTGGACTCATTTTGCCCAGGTACCCTGTGCATGCACTCATACGTTGGTAGTTTACTCAGCATGTTTCATCACCCCTTCAGGTAAATCACCACCTGTATCTGAACCACCTCTTATAATTATGACAGCAGAGGAAATTGCTGAAATGGAAAAGAAGAATGAACTAAAGTTCAAAGTAAAGGAAGAATATCTTGCTGCTCTACAATTCGAAGGTAGAGATGGGAAACAGCTAAGATAATGCTTTTCAGTACAAAGTAGATTAGTGACCAATAGCCCCCAGCCAGCTCATCAAAAGGACAGTGTTCCCTTGGTTGTTTTCATTTGATCACAGAGGACCATATTTGACTGTTGTGTGAGTCAAGGGTTTGGGCCCTCACCTAATCAGTCCTAATTGTCTGCAAGATGTAGAAAGGAGACAAAAAGAATCCTGAAGGGGGTTAGAAGAGCAAGGCAGCCGTTTAAAAAAGAATAGAAAGAAACAAACAAATGAAAAAGAAAACCTGTGACAGTTGTTGGTATGATTTCACTGGATTAGGTGGGAGCTAACCAGAGTAAGTGGGTTTTACATTATAATAATTTAGTAAGTACTGACCAAAGGATAATAGGCCTTAAAAGGGAGTTTCTGGAAGCAAAGACCATAGAAGGGCCTGTCATGCATCTCCAATGTTCCAGGGCCTTCTGCCCTGAAGAGGTATTAGGAGAGTCAGCACCCGCACATCTCCCCCATGGTCTGTCTCCACACCTGAGTCCCCTGTTTTCCAGTGTGTTTCAATCTTCAGTTCCTTCAATGCATGACCCTCATTGTGACAAAATTCATTCATTCACATAGTAAAAGCTTATTGAATTCTCACCATATGCCAAGCCCTTGCTGAAGATACATACATATATGTACAAGCAGAAAACAAACAAAAAATAAAGCTCATCTAGGAAAAAAGGATCATTAACAGCATGTTGTAATATTGGAGATACAGAATAACAGGGCTAATGTGTGAGCTGAACTGCAATTATATGGAGAAGCTTGCCCAGGGGACAAATTAGGGTGGGAATGAAGAGAAAAGTACACCAAGGCCGAGAAAGGATAGGGAGCCTAGTTAGTGTCCTATGGTATATAGGGGCATATTCTGGGAAGGAATGACTTGGAAAATGGGAGACCAGACCACAGAGGGTCAAATAGGCCCTGCCAAAAAAGTCAGATTTTCCCTACAACAACTCAGAATTAATGAAAAGTTACAGGCAGAAAAGTGAATATGATCACAT
Source organism: Marmota flaviventris (assembly GCF_047511675.1). Lineage (NCBI taxonomy): Eukaryota > Metazoa > Chordata > Mammalia > Rodentia > Sciuridae > Marmota > Marmota flaviventris. The sequence goes on from NC_092502.1 coordinate 145,773,826, forward strand.
CTTTTGACAAAACGCATGACTCAGAGGACTCTGGATGGTCTGGAGATGGACTTGGAGTTGAGGTAGGGAAAAGAAGTTAGAAAAAGCAAAGTTGATGCTATTATAAGAGTTTAAATGAGAGATAATAAGCACGCAGGCTAGGCCAGAGACAATGGAAAACTAAAAAAGAAAGACTAAAAAGATAATTTAAAGGTAAAATCCTCAGATTTTATAATGTACCAAAAAAGCAATAAGCCCATAATTTTTTCCTGGTTTTAGCAATGATGAGAAATATGATGACCTTGCCACCCCAAGCTTCCAAACTAGGGAGAGAATAAGCAAAAGACTTTGAAATTCAGAAATTGTCTGTGTGTTTCTTCCCATTCCACTTATCAAAGAGTGTATTGCCATCAAGTGCAATAAGTATATAGCTCAGGTAGAGTTTTGGTTTAGATAATTTCTCTAATGACTTTGCCACAGGTTACACTTTGCTTCTTAATGAGATGAGACATTACCTTATCTACACTGGTACATTAAAAGTACACCAACGGCTTCACAAACTGAAGCATGACTGGCTTAAAAGTGAATTGGGTTCATCACAAAGTTCAGGTACATATAATACATGAAAAAACAATCTTGATTTCTCTTTTTAAATAGAGACAGCTACACAGTTTCGACTTGAACTGATCAAGACAAAAGCACTGACTGTCCTTGAAGATTTAGTAACAAAGGCAGTCAATGTCTATAAACTCATGGAAAAATGGCTTGGTGAGAAGTATTTGAATGAAATGGCCAGGTAAAGTACTGCATGACTTTTAAAAAATACATTTCATTAATTCCTGTGCACCAAAATTGACAAGGATTTTTAAGGTGTTTACAAATTTAAATAGTTTACAAATTAAAATGGTCATTTTAGCCATTAGGACATCAAGTGTATAAACAAGTGAGCTTTACTTCGTGTTTGTATTGCTCCTTTCCCAACAGTAAATCATGTTTCGAAAGGTTTCATTGCAGTATCCAGTTTTGCATGTTATTTATGAATTCAGTTTTCTCACTGTTCTGTGGGAACATTAGTTTACAAAGTGACATATCTTTGCAAAGTGAGATAAGGCTTCACATCTTCTTTCTAGGACCATTTTTACCATCAGTGAGAGTCAAATAGTGAAAAATTAAGAAGTCATTCACTGGAATGTTTTACTTAGTTAGTCTGATTCCCTGGTATGGGTAATACTTAAAGATGATCTTCCATTGAGTTCCAAGGGCTTCCGAAATACTCCCTGCTAGTAAGAATCAGTGAGTCTCATCCTCTTACCTCTCCCCTAGAGGTATAAAGAGGCAGCTCAGCAGAGTGAAAACACCCTTAATCGAGGGCCAGGAGGCTCCCTCCTCTAAAACCAGGAGTCCCACATTATCCAAAATTAGTAGCATGCCTGATTTAGGCCTCAACAGTTTTATCTATGAAAGGAAACACTCCAACCAGGCTATTTCAGAGCTTTCTTTTTGATCTAGATTCCGTAATGCATTACAGTTTTCAATCAACATTTACTGAAAATTTAGAGGCTACCACCTAAATAGCGTTCCTTTGGCAAGTATTCTGAGAAGCAGAAATAACCCTCTAAAACAGCAGTTTTTAGGGTTTATTTTCTCAGTCCTTTTCTCATAATGAAAGTTCTACTGTAAAATTTTCAGCCTAGTTTTTTAGAACTGTTGCACCAAAGTAAAATAAATATGCTTTTGAAAAGGGGCTCACAAACTCAGTCTGGTTAACTCACTGCAGTAATGCTTAACATAGTCTCACAGCAGACAGCCAAGCCAGTTCCTGTGAACCTCACAGAGCAGGAGCCCTTATCTCTGCTCTCTTCCTTCCATTTGCAAATGAAAACACATCGTCTTCATTTTTAGGATTCCTGGTTCCCGTCCACGTTGCCATCCAGTGAATGGATATTATCTAGTGTACTCAAAGTTCTCAGATTTACATTGTATATACCTGCCCTCTGAATCTATAGATGCTATTATGTATTGTGACCACATATGGAAACTAAAAACCTAGGAATGTGATGAGAGAGAGAGAGAGAGAGAGAGAGAGAGAGAGAGATCTCAAATCCCTTTGAACTTCAAATCCTGTTTCTTATTTTCCTGGTATCTGTTCTCTTCCATTCTTGAGGTTACGCTTGGTGACCCCCAGTTTCCACTAGGTGGCGCACACCTGTTTGATTTCCTGGTTCTGTTTGGGTCTCAATCTACATTCCCAGGCTCTTCACTTATGTAAATAGCTACCAGTTTCCTTCTCTGTCCCCCAGCACTGAAACACCACAAAGCATAAAGTAATTAGCTAACGCATGCTACGTGAACACTCAAAAAGTCAGCATTCTGCAGTTGAGTTCAAGGGCATTTTTTTTTATTGAGAATTTCATTTTTATTGGTTTAAAATGTTATTCATAACTCTTCTATTAGTGTTTTCCCTAAATAACTTAATATTCTTGTTTAACTTAGAAAAGCCTACTTTACATCTCTATTTAATTCATAACATCTGTATGTTTTAAACAGATTTAATTTGCTTTCTAATAAAGTATACAGCATTAGATACACATTTATGTTGAAGGAATTCCTACAAATTTTCATTCTTCTGAAAATTGTATCTTTTGTTTTTTAAGTATAGTTTTAATGAACAATAATTTCTTATCAGAAGTTTGACAATATTAAATTATTTTTTCTTATCCAAGACACTGTTTAGAACCCAAGTGCTCAATTACAATCTGTCTTTATTTGCATTTTCTGACATTGCATTTAGTTATTTCCTTCATGAACAGCCTCAAAGTTAGGAGTGAAATAATATCCAAATAAGCATCCAATAAGTAGCATAATGAAGAAAACATAATGTGAACTCAAAGTATGAGTTGGGAAATAAATAAAATAAACACTCTAAAACATATTTGAATACGTGAGTGTTCATAAAATTATAGAGAAGAAAATTATACTATTGGAAATTTTCAAATTTAGTGAGATTAGACTATATTAGAAAAAGTTGATGAGAAAATTACTAAAGATAAAAAAGACCCATAAATTACACATTAAGAAGTAAGTAATTGGAAAGAACACAACTGTGCTAAAGAAGTTAAACTTAATAGCTGAGAATTTTCTAGAACTAGACTAGACAGTTTAGAATCCACAGATTTTAGAAATGTGATAAATTCCAAGAGGAACAAATAAAGTAAATTAAAAGAGACATAAATTTAGTTGACACTTCAAGGACATTTTTGAAAGACAGCAACTAATATGATTTAAATTTTCAGTATATGAGTACTTTGGTGCTCCTAATTACATAAAAGCAGATTGAATATACTTTTTCTTGTAATGTTCACCTATTTGTTCTAAGAAGTAAAACAAGAGCCTTTCTTCAATACAGTGGTATTTTATTTGTTTGCATATACAACCGTCCCAGTATAGTTGAAATCCATGACCTATGTGTTCTCACATGAGTTACCAAAAGGGAGGGAGTGACCTGGCTTTATCGCAAAAATAAGGAATTCAGAAAGCCTAGGTGACTTACTGTGGGACCCATGGCTAGAGTGTGTTCTGGATGAGTGCTCTCAACCCCAGTGTTCTTCCTACTGCCCCTTCGTGGTCACTAGCTGTTGCTAGTGGACACCCAATCTAGCTAGGAATCGTCCACTCTTCAAGAAGACAGCAACACAGTTGCAATGGATTTTATGCATAAGAGTGCTATTCTGGTAATTATGTCTTAGAAAACATCATACTCCTTGAAATAAAGTTAGAGAAAAGTCATTATTCCAGAAATATATTTTCAAATTTGATTCACTTTAACATTTATCCTGACTCCAAATAAACTAATTACTCTAATAGTCATATTTTATATCTGCCATATCATCTTATTCTGGTTCATACTTAGAATGAAAGCTAACTTTTTAATACAATCATTCACATAGTAAAATGTATTCAATACTAATAAAACCATATCTAATGAATTCTCTTTTGTTCATCTTTATACAAAATGGATAGCCATTGGTTGTGTAATAAGCATATATTTTGTTTTTAATCTTCATGTATTTATACTCTAACTTCTTACAAAATAGACTTGAGGAAAATTTAAATTTTAAAATATACAGATTAAATCATCTAACTTAACTAAATAATGGGTTCATCTTTGTGTGTAGTCTTATAAGTAAACACTGTTAATCTGAAGTATGTTTAGTGGAGATAACTCTACTCATTTTACTGCTTTCAGTGTGGAAAAATTAACTGAAGTAGCTCGCTATCACATTGAAACAACTACAAAAATTCAGTATGAGCTTTATTTACACCAAGAAGACTTCTTCATTAACGGTGACATAAAAGTCTTCCCAGATCCTCCTCCACCAGTACGTCCCCCGCCTGTAGAAAAGGAAGAAAATGGCACTCTGACCATCGAACAGCTTGACAATCTTCGAGAACAGTTCTTCGATATGGCACCAAAAGGTAGGGTAACTATCATGACAAGAACACCAAATAAGGTTAAGATTACCCAGGATGGCCATCACTTGTCTTCAAGTGAAATCAGCTCTGTTGGATGGCAGGACTCTAGGATAAGCCCTGGCTTTGTTCTAGTTTATTAGATGTTTGTTTTGAATAATGTCGATCTGAATTAAGCACACAGGAGACTCACAATCATTGAACTTTGTGGCACTCCTCATTCCTAGTAATTCTTCTCTCCTGTCCTCCCCCTCCCTTCCTAACGGTCAGTAAATTTGACTGTTGCTCCATCTGACATTTGGAAGATAGCCTATGTGCACACTTGTAGTTTAGTTTTGGCATTGGGACTATGAGTTTGTGCTTCATGTACTCTGCGAAGGAAACCTCCCTCAATGCTTCATAGACTGCAAGTAGAACCAAATAAGTATTAACAAATTTGTCTAATTAATGAATTTGTTCACATGTATCTGTACATGTTATTTTCTGCACACAAATTCTTTAATTCCTTCACATTTTAGCATTATGACTCTATAGCTTCTGCCCAGGCTTTTTCAAGTCAGCCTTTTCCTACTTCTAGATATTCTTCAAAGAGTCCCATCAGTCAATAGCACATGTAATTCTGACCCATCATGTAGGATTATCATGTCCACATTTTAGGATTAAACACAGTCACAGAGCAGTTGAACAATTTGCCTGTGGTCATTTATCATTTGGAACCCTGCAGATTCAAAGTTCTTGCTCCTTCTCCTTGAACTAAGTTGCCTTGCATAAACAGGTTCACTTTATCTTCCAATATCTCCTGTTTATTGGGAAATTATCGCTTTTCCCCAGGGAGGAGTTAATGGACTTTAGAATTAACATGTTGACTCCACTTTTTAAAACTCCCATAATTCTAGAAATCCACACCAAATACATTGGTAGAAAGAACATTGGTTCAAGTCTGCAGGCTTCCTTGCCAAGTTCATCCCAGGGTCTGTGTGAGGCCATGGACTGATTTTTGTCAGCACATGAAATTGGCTTCAGCAGACTTTATGTCTCCAAGATAGAAAAACACTCATATCCACTGTGATGGACTCTGACTCGGGTTGGCAGCATCTGGGCATGAAGCAAGTGTGGTTGTCAGCAGGTACCAAAAAAAAAAAAAAAAAAAAAAATCCTGGCTTGGAAAGCTGGGCCATGAAATCTCCTCAGTCCCCAGTCAGGCAGAGCCCAGCCTCTTCTGGGCTGTGTGAACTTCACAGTGCCCTTTCCTTATAGGTTTTCTTTTTGAAGTGGCTGTTGCTCTTCATTTTCTCCATGCTACTTTTTACATATAAAATAAAAGGATACATGCAAAAAAGATTGTAAAACACAAAATATGATTTGATTTAATCTGACAATATGGTGACTAGGAAGAAAACATCTAGTGGAGAGGTAAAAACTAAAAGCACTTGGGTATATCTGATGGAAATGAATGTTGAAAATCATCAGCCACTGATAATTCCTTTGGAAAGGACTCTAGTATTCATGATTATCATCATAATGCACTCTGGGATCCACCCTCAAAATCAGAGCTTGCATTTCAGATAAAAGTTTAAAAGTAAATAACAAGTAATAATTCTAACTTGGCACATGAATTTCTTAGAAGGTGAATTCTAGAAAACTTCAGAATAAAAAAATGTCAATAGATAACATTTTTTTCTGTTTGCATAGTATGATAGGACAGTTTCCAGACTATGAAAGAAATAGGAAGAAAGAAGAAAAAAGAAAGTGGGAGAGAAACAGGGAACAAAATAGTTATAATGATGAAAAGAAAACCATATGCCCATGGAGCTTAGAGTATGATTTGGAAAGTCAGACAAAGAAGAAGAAAACACAAATAAGTTGGGTTCTTTCTGGGACAGAATATGAACTTTGTAAAAGTGCTTGAGAATACAAAGCAAAGGGGAGTCAGTATGCAGTGGGTGAAGGTGGTCAAGGAAAACCAGGTGGAGCAATGTGTTGGAGGGAGAATGGAAGGGAGTCAGGAGTGATTTGACTAAAAGTGGTGGCACCCACCTGAAATCCCAGAGACTCAGGAGCTGAGGCAGGAGGAGCACAAGTTCATGGCCAGCCTGGGCAACTTAGTGAGCCCCTAAGCAACTTAAGAAGACCCTGTCTCAAAAGAAAATAAAAAGGGCTGGAGAAGCAGCTCAGTGGTAAAGCACCCAGGACTCATTCCCAGTACTGGGGGAAAAAGTGATTTGGTAACAAGGATTAGAGGATATTTAAATTTATTGGAATTGGCTGCTAGAAAACATGGTGTAGCTATGAAGCCTGAGTGTAGGAGGACATTAGGGGAATGTTCAGGAGGCTGCTCTCCTTGCTTCCCTCCCCAGATGCATGAACTACAGGCAAGTCCCCCCAACCCATTCAGGCTGGGAACTAACCCAATTGTCAGGATAACAGTCATCATTAAAAATGAATTTACAAAGCTGTAAAATGCTGTGGGATTTGGGAATTTTGATGACTCACTGTGAGCCATAGTCTGTAAGCAAACAGTTTAAATGTTTTTGCTGTATGAGTTCCTTCATTCCATCTGGAAAACATTATATGTTGCTTTTTAGTTATATGTAAAATTCTTACTATGCTGTTGGGTATTTTATCAGAAGTATTGTTCATTGCTATTTTTTTGTTTACTGTAAAAAAAAGGGAAAGATGACATTACATTTTCTGAATCCCAGAGTCATCACACAGAATTAGAGATTCTCCACTGGCACCCCTCAAAGTCAGGCTCCAGATGCTGACCTTGTCCTACCTGAGGAAGTCTAATAATTCCCACTCACCTCTTCTCTCCATTTTTCCAGACACCACGAAATATCCTCCTGCATTCTGTTGCTTTATTCGTCTACCCTCAGTTCTGCAATTGTTAGTCACTGCTTTTAAGGATGCCCTTTCACCTTTTGGGGAGGGTGGAAGGGCAGGTTTGAGGGGACACTGATTTTATTCCACTATGGTGACATTTGCCAAATGTTCTTTTTAAATAAAATACATAGCTTTTTAAAATTTTGTGGAAGTATAATGTACATCCAGAAAAGTATACTTATTGGAAATTTACAGATTGATGAACTTCTGAAAACTGAGCTCACCTGTGTGGGCTGCGCCTAGCTCAAGACAAGGAGCAGGCCACCTGGTGCACATTTCAAATCACCACCTTCCCCTACCCGAAGGTGACAACTAGCCTGACATCTAACAGCACTGATTATTTTTTCACGTTCTCATGATTTATATAAATAGATGAGATGATGTGATTTGTAACTTTTTGATCTGACTTCTTTGGTTCAATATTATTCTTGAGATCCATTCAAATGTAATTGTAAGTTGTTTATTCTTTTTTGCTGTATGTTATTCTCTTGGGGAAATCAATATATCACAACACATTTACCTATTCTGCCATTGATTGACATTTGGGTACATTTGGGGGTTCTCTTTTAATTGCACATAGCAATTATATGTATTTAATAGATATAGCATGATATTTTGATAGATGTATGTAATCTGCATGATCAAATTAAACAATTATCATGTCCACCACCACAAACATTTACATTTCTTACATACCCATTTATCTTTTAAATGAAGATTAATTAATCTTGTTCCTTCCAAGACCTGGAAAATGGTCTTCTATAATGTTTTCCATTGTATTTACCTTAGAATTCTATATTTTTGAAAAACAATCTTCATTGAAGAGAAAATATATTATAATATGATGTGCAGATGGATTATTTCTAGGTTTAAAAAGTATATATAGTTTTATATAACAGTCATTGTTCTATCAGGAACACAATAAGACTTTTAAGGAAATTAATAGAGTGTTGATGTGTTAAATAGTTTGCAACTTTTAATTATATTGCACAAATAAAATTACTCAGTGAAATGGTAACCTTTGATTAAAACAAATGACTTAATCCTTAAAATACTTGCAAGTAGCTAGTACCAGAATAGAAAAAGAAAGAACTGAAGCTTAAGGGGCTTTTTGCCAAGTTTAGGTTCGCCCACTTGAAAATAAAAATCTTCATTTAAAAAGCCCTTACTAAAAGTAATGCAATAATGTCTATATTTAAATGCATCATACATCATAATGTTTATATTTTGACCTTTTCTGGTCAAATTCTTCCACCTGTGATGATTCCAAACCTCCTTTTGTAAAGGTAATAACAAAACATAAAATATCATTTGTTATGATTGTCAAAATATATCAGAAAAAAATGACCTTATGCATGATACCAAATAAAGATCATGCAAATTGCAATGAAGATAATTGATTATGCCTGGATTTTCCCAGCAAAGATCCATCCAGATGTTAGACTCATTGGGAGCATCTAGAGTAAGTGACAGCCAGCTCTTCTTCCCACCCACCATCCCAGAAATCACTCCAGTGAATATATTTCCAGCACAGAGTGAGAGAGTGAATATTTTCTGAATTACGTAGCCAATTTGGAATGGTCACTATGTGTCAGGTTCCTTGCTAGTCTCTTCCACATGTTCATGCTCTTCTCCTCCACCTCAACCTGTGGGATGGCTTGAGGCAGACAGCTCTTTTTCAAGTCCACTTGTTGGCAAAGACCATCATATAATCTTAGGCAAGTTACTTAATATCTCTCTACCTCACTTTTTTTTTGGGGGGGACAGTATTGGGGATTGAACTCAGGGGCACTCAACCACTGAGCCACATCCTCAGGCCTATTTTGTATTTTATTTAGAGACATGATCTCATTGAGTTGTTTAGCACCTTACTGTTACTGAGACTGACTGACTTTGAACTCAAGATCCTCCTGCCTCAGCCTCCCTTAGCCACTGGGATTATAGACGTGTGCCACTGTGCCCAATTGCCTCACTTTTTCATCTTTAAAATCATAACAATGATACTTATTTTATGGAATTGCCATGAAGATTCAAGTAATTAACATACTTAAAGTTCCTAGAAAGGGTATAATAGGGAGAATGTACAATTTAAGTGTAATAGAAGCCATTATGATTTAATGATGTAATTATAGTGAATGTCACATTAGTATATAATTCATAAAATTGTACAATATTGATACAAACTGTTTTTTTTTTAATTTTTAATTGTAGATGGATACAATACCTTTATTTTATTTTATTTTATTTACTTTTATGTGGTGCTGAGAATCAAACCCAGTGTCTCACACATGACAGGCAAACATTCTATCACTAAGCTACAACCCCAGCCCACAAACTATCTTATTATCTAAAATGTTAGCTTATTGTCCTAAGGGTGCAAAGACCCTAAAAAGCACCTGAAATACTAGCCAGAGTACATCCAGAAAAAAATTATGCAACAGCTAGAATTAAGCGATAAAAATAATGTGGCTCCCTGGGAACATCCAAGACAGAACACTCATTTTGTGTGCCACAGTGAGCTCCGGGTAGGTACATCTTGTCTCAAAACATCAAATGCCAAGTACATCATTCAGAAGACAGCCTTTCTCCAACAGAAGCAATTTGTAGTCTATTGAAACTAGAACACTATAACAGTGTTCCCCTGTACCCACTTAAATCATAAAAACTCCTTTTCCTTGTAAACCCATCAGTCCTCCATGAAACAACTGTAGAGATTTCGTCCATAGTTATTTAGGCTTCTGTTGAGGGGCTGTCTGAAGAAAACGCAGTCCAGCAAATTCAGCATCCTTACTCGTTCTTCAAAAGAGGCAGCATTTAGGTGCCCAGGGCCCGGAACACTATTCTACACACTGACAGGACCTCTGCCTTGAACCCCACTTAGGAGGAGAGACTGTCGTTTAATCACTGGTCTCAGAGATGGAGGGTAAACATCCTATGCTGTAGTCACAGCTGTGTCACTCAGCCACATGGTTTTTTCAGAAGTTCTAAAGAAGAAGTAGCCCTTGCTGTCTTTGTGAGGCATTATGGTGATCAGCCCAGAGGAGGCTTTTGACACTTAACCTTTCAGAAAGAGAAGTAGGAAAAGAACAGTGCAGAAAAAGGGGGAAATGGAGACTTTGAGATTTCACACCAAGCAAACAGACTACCTAGGACTAGGGGCAAGATGTGAAATCACAAAGAACTTGGGGTCAGTGAAAAGTCTCATGCAGGGAGGATTATCAAAGCTATTTAGAGCCAATGACAATGACAATGGATTGGAAGGGAGAATAGACTATGTCTGAGAGCAGCAACAGATGCTGTTAGCCCCTCTACAAAGCCTCAAGTGGCTGGAGAGAAGGAGTAAGGGCACCTGGTTGCCTGAAACGGTAACTAGAAAATTCCATGGATTTTTTTCAACAGTACTGAGAAAATTATAAAAATGGAGAACCAGATATTTGCAGGTTAAATACTTTGAATTGAAAATTGCTTAGATTAGTTTTCTTAGAAAAGGGATGATACAGAGGCATGGATATTATTAATAAGAATATCTCACTGTGTGGCAAATGGCAGTAGCAAAGAGGAGTATGGACCCCATAGGTCCTAAGGTTTTTCTCCATGGTGAACTCCTTTCACTAGATGAGATGTAGATCACACACACACACACACACACACACACACACACCAAAAAAAAAAACGTGCATTAGTGACTCTAGAAGCCTTTGGACCCAGTGAAACTGTGTATGGCAGATTTTCCAAATGTTTCTTCAAGATGAAATTTATTTTCAAGAAACCAAAGAACCTCCATTCTCTGGCAAATGAAAGTACATGATTAGAATTCAAGATAACCTCTTGAAAATCTGCCCAAAAAACATAAAAATTAGCTGAATCAGTGGGCAAAGTTAAGTCCCTCTCCTTTCACAAGAGACTTATTTTTTCACCCATTCATTCATCATTTTTACAACACTTCTGTGTACACAGCAGGCACCAGGTGTGCCTGGCTGAGGGTGAAACAAGAAACAAGTGCTTAAGTGAGAAACTAAGGCAGTGGCGGTTCACTACATGGAATCTAATTTGAAGTAAAATGTAGAAAATTTGTTTTAGATATTTTTTAGAAATTTTTTTTTAAAAATAGGGATCTGTTTAAACAATTTTTTAAAGACCAATTAAAAGGCAAAACAGAAGCAAGTAAGGTACGAAAGCAAGTAAGGTATGAAAGGCGGAGGCAGACAACCAGTGTCAGAGGTTGGGAGATTCAAAATCATGAAAGTTGAAGAGGAAAGGACATTTAGATTCCTAACACAGCCAATAAGTGCTTAGCAATCCGCTAGGAGCACCAAAGAGTCAGTATGGATCTGATCAGAAGAGTTTAAAATCCAGTTGGGAAGCCAAAGGCCTACAATCATAAAGTACTGACCAAAAACAGACCCTGACAGGCTGTCAGCATGAGATATTTTAATATAATATCAAATACATAGTCAATTTTTACATAAGAATTTGTTTATAATTTTATATATTCAGTTTTAATATAATTCTAATTATATGAGACATGCATTAAATGATGAAAACTAGAACAACATGCAGATGTTTCCTAACTTAAAATGGTTCAACTTAGGATTTAACTTGAATTTACAATGGCAAATTCAGCATCCTTACTTGTTCTTCAAAAGAGGCAGCATTTAGGTGCCCAAAATTTGAAGCTCAACTTCAAATTTTGAATTGGGTTGTTTTCCTGAGCCAGTCACACATGGTATGGCAGTCTCTGGTGGCGCTGGGCTGCAGCCAGCCATAGCTCCCAGTCAGCCACAGGATCACAGGGGAACTCAACTGACACTCTGCAGGTACTGTGTTGCTGGCTAGGAAGTTCAGTAGATTAGGCGTAATAAATACATGTTCCACTTGTGGTATTTTCGATTTATAATGGGTTAACATAATGTAACCCTGTCGTAAGTCAAGGATAATCTGTAATCTAATGATCATTATGTGCAGTCTAAGCTCTCTTCCTTCAGGGAGAAACTGCTATTTGAGGATGTTGTTCAGTATAATGTTTATATTTTTCATCCTTCTAGCCAGATAAAATAATCTGATACATAATCGAATATGAGTCAAAATGAGACTTGCAGAGAAAAGAAAAAAGATACAGCATTAGGTAGGCACAGCTTTTTTACCAAACCACCTGGCAGGGGTCCCAAAGCCTGATATTCTTTTTGTAAATTAACAAGGTTGCTGTACCATTCCCAGAAAGAGTGAGACAGCAGAGAGATGTCCCAGGCAGATCTTGCAGACACACTTGCATTATTATTATTATTATTATTATTATTATTATTATTATTATTATTATCATCATCATCATGGGAAAGAAATTGCAGCTACAAAGTGTCTCCTTTCTGCACGGAGAAGTGAATTCTAGAAGAAGAAAACCATAGCACCTTTCTTTGTACAAGAAACCCTAACAATAAAGTGCACAAACAGAAGGGCTGTGGAGTAATTCTGCCTCCTGGTGAATCCCAGCCACACCACTTATGGGCACTGCAGTGTTGAACCAAATTTAGCTTTTTGGGTCCAAATGTTTTATCCAAAGATGATGACAATAATAATTAGTCCATTTCCTTAACTATAAAATAGGGGTAATAGCTTGTAAAGATTAAATGATATAAAACCAGTTCAAGCACTTACAAGGGTACCTGATAAGTAATAAGCAACCAATGCAATTTTTCCAGAAATAATAAGCAAGCACTGGGGGTGGGCAGAAAGTAAAGACAACTGAGGGCTGACTTTGCCATTCCTTAAAATAACAACGTGGAGTTGTTTTAAAGGCAGGAATCCCCTGGATGATATGAGTGGAGTCACCAAAAGGCAGAAAAGGCCACGGAAACTTGACCACTACCTTCCAAGGAGAAATGATCAATTTTTGAAAATTTGGCTAAAAAAATACCCTTGGCTTATATATGATGAGTTATTAAATCTTATGTACTGTGCCCTGTGTCGTAAGCACGGGGTAAAGTCAGGAGGAAGCCAAGCGAGTTTTCTCTATGGCACTGACAACTTTAGGAATGAATTTCTCAATGCTCATCATCTCAGCGAGGCCCATGCCAAGGCTTCACTAATGGAAGCAACAAGTGGTTCTCCAGTGAACAGAGCTGCCACGGAACTAATGGTGAGGACCATGAGCAAAGTAACCCTCGGAAGAGTGGAGAACTTGTTCAGATCATGCCACGCCATTGCCAAGACTGGGCATCCGCTCAAAGATTTTATTTGGATGTGCAAGTTGGATGACATGAAGGGTGTTGATATTGGCCCAGTCTTCAGAACTAACAAATCAGCGAGAACATTTACATATTTTATTGCTGAGGTAGAAAGGAGAAATCTACGAGAAAAACTAGAGAAAAGTAAATTTTTCTCCATCATCAGTGATGGAGTCATAGACAGTTTCATCAAGGAAGCTGAGCTTGTGTATGTACAGTTTGCATACGAGGGGAAAGTGCACTGTCAAATTGTTGGGGTTCAGACAGTAGAGAGGGAAGATCCTCTGTCAATAAAAAATGCTATTGAGAAAACACTAGAGACAAATCTTCAGGTAAGGCTGTCAAGCCAAGACTGGGCAAAGAAACTGGTTGGTTTTGGAAGTGAAGATACGCCTGGAATAGAAGGAGAGAATGGGGTGGCCCTGCTTTTGAGAGAAATCCAGCCATGTGTGCAGACTGTATACTGCTTTGCACATCACCTTGAACTATCCTATAAGGCAGTGTTCCAGAGCATTCCTCTGTACAATGATTTGGAAAAACTCCTTCATAACATCTATCACTTCTATCACAATTCTTCTCTCCACAAGAGCTCTCTGATAACTGCTTTCAAAGGCCTGCACCTTCGACCTGTGATGCCTTCTCAAATAAGAGGCAGGAGGTGGTTTCACGGATTACAGGCAGACCTCCAGAATTTTCTCAAGGGATATCCTGCAATTGTTCAGCAACTGCATTCAGTAAGTATTTTGAAATGCCATATTATAACAGAAAATACTTTCATTTAGCTCCTTGGAGTAATGATTTTGAGAATGAAAACTACTCTATTTTCCCAACTGTGCTTCAGGCAGGTGAAGGCAGAAGTATCACCAGTCAACAGAAAGCCAAAGAGCTTCTAGATCTCCTCCTCCAAGCTGACATGCTTAAATTTTCCCATTTTTTGATGGATGTCATTAGTGTCCTTAGCATTCTGTCCCGTGTCATTCAGAATAGAAATTCCTCAATTGCTGACATATTTGCCACCTTGGAGTCAACACTGGAAATGCTCCGAATATATCAAACCAGGTGAGGAGTTCTGTCTGTCAAACCAGATTATTGGATTTGGGAAATCATTGCCCAGTGCCTTTTCATGTAATTCTTTTTTGGGGTGATTTTTTTCCTCCACAGACCAGGTCCCAAAGAACGCAGGGTAGATTCAGTCACACACTTTCACAGTAACTGCCTCAGAGGGAAAGAAAACATTTCTTCTGTGAGAAACGTGGTTTTAACACATTTTATCAAGACGCTGCGGAGTTGTTTCAGAGATGCCAGTCTAGATGTGGTGAGGGCAACCATGATTGGAAGCTTTAAATTGTGGCCCACAAAACTAAATCAAGGTAACCTGTGCACACTGACTCAACGTGTTATTCTTTGATTGTGTGAGTTTTGAATGTGTGACTATATATATATATATATATATATATATATATATATATATATATACATATACACATACATATATATACATACATACATATATATATATATATTGATATATGTATATTGATTGATTGCAGAATTTGGAGAAAAAGAGGTATCCATCCTAATTGCACATTATGAACCAGTATTAGAAGCTGCCAATGTGAAAATTGATGAGGTGGACACTGAATGGAGCATGTTAAAATTAGAGATTTATGCCAGGTGAGCAAGAAAACACACTGACTCAACAAGTTCATCTGTATAATATTTCAGCAAAACCCAGGTGTCTCAATCGTCTATGGTTTTTGTCCTCCCTTCTAGATTTCAGAATATTCGAAAACTGACCTGGGATTTTGTGAATTCCATTTACTCCCACAAGTACCCGAATGTTCTGATGCTAGTTGACTTGGTGCTGGCCCTGCCTGCAAGTTCAGCTGAAGCAGAACGTGGCTTTCATCAAATGAGACGTACCAAGTTACATATGCATGCTGAAATCGATGCTGAAAGTATGACAGATATCCTGATCATTCAGTTGAATTCTCCAGACATCAACAATTTTGACCCTAGGAAAGCTATCCATTTATGGAATACAAAAACACCATCTTCAGCCGGTGACATGGGGCCTAATACAGATTGCTCATCACACTCAGAAAGCCAAGATGAAAGTGATGAGTCGAGTGACAATGTTGACTTCTGTTATTGATCATATTAAATAAATATAAAAATCAAATGGTAAAAATTTAAAAGTAAGAAAGTAACTTAGTCTTCACCTTAAACACAAAAGACCTTCGGCATCATCCAAACATACAAGCAAAAATTTGAAAACTGGTTTTCCTGGAACTTTCCAACTTTACTTCTGGGTTCACATGTTCTTTTGAATTCTTTGGATGGGGGTGCATGCTTCTAAGCAATGCTGTTCTTTTGACATCATTTTCCTGAAAGTTCTCTCTAAGGATAACCAGACTGATTATGGTCTTCTTCACTTAGGCCTGTACAGAGTTAACTATTTTTCCTGGATAATTCTAAATGAGAATAACATTAGGTAACTAACATAAATGCAAATTGAAAGAAATGTTCTTTTTAAATCTATGAACAAAATTTGGAAATTCATCTGTTGTTGTATTAGGTATGAAAATCATATCACTACACGCCTTACCTAATTGGGTAAATATTATGAGGTCAAATATTAAAATAATTTTCACATTTCACACCAAGATCCCCAAATAAATAATTCCTATGTCATATGAAAGCATTGTCTAACAGCACTGTTTCCCCATAGCCTTTAGAGACAGTGGAAATACATCATACACTTACCAGAATTTTTAAGTACTTTGGCTTTCTTAATGATTTCAATAGTTGTTATTTACAGTTTCTTCTTGAGGAATATAACCAATTTATTTCTAACTCACATAAAAACTAATGTGGTGTCATATAACTTCACTGAAAATCCTACTACCTAGAAATAAGTCCTCAACTCTATGAAATTGAATACTCGTGTGTGATCACAAAGAATACAGAATCTATTTCTGAACAACCTCTGGATGGCCGGTTATATCAAAGAAATAAAAAAGTCCACTTTTGCTCCCCAGAATATTACCTTGCAATCCTGAAATTGTATATTTGACTTGAACCACTGACATTTTAAAGGGATTATTGCATTTCCCCCAGAGGTTAAACATATAATAAACTTCATGTGGACTTTTAAAAATGCTAAAAACATAGATGTAAAAAAGAAATTTGGGGAATCTACCTCTATGTTTCACTCTTTTTTTATTCCTAAACAAAGAATGGCTGTTGACGTGGAACCTAAAAGATACCTGGATATGTGTTAGGAGCCTCTCCTGGGTCTAGAAGGTACCTCTGCTGCATGGATTAGGAGAATTTTTCTTACAGCAGATACTTTTATTTTATTTTCCTATTTCTTTTTTTAATGCATGTGCATGCAGTTTAAAATGAGAAACACAAAATTAGACATTTTTTTTTTTTTAGATAAGGTAAAGTAGATCCATGTATAAGAGCAAAGCATTTGAAAGTTTGGTGATAGTTTATGAAATACTTGAAAATGTCGAGTCAATTAGATTATTAAATTAGAACTTTCTATCTAGTTATGTAACAATTCAAATCTCCCTACATTTACAAAAGCAAATAAACAAATTCTGAGTGAAGAAAAATATGAGGATAAATGTGTTACCTTAATTATAGTGGTGATCTGCATGCATTTGAAACAACTTTATCTCATGTTTACCAAAATTACTCTTGTGCCCTACTGCATATAGAGAAACTTAGAGTAATGTTTTTAAAAATTCAACCTATTCTGAGCAGAAAAATCAAAGAAGACTATAAAATAAAACATACATAGTTTCACTACTTTGCTTAATTGGAATGAATTATTATTAGGCAAAAAAAAAACATTTTTCACTCAGGAAACAATAATAGAAGAGGTCAGGAAAATTATTATTATTATTATTATTATTATTATTATTATTATTATATTTTCAGACTTTTTGTTTCTCTAAAGATTACAGTGCTGAATAATATTTTAAAATTGATTATATAGCCAGGCTCAGTGGCACATATCTATAATCCCAAAGGCTTGGGAGGCTGAGACAGTAGGAACTGAAGTTCAAGGCCAACCCCAGTAACTTAGAGAGGTCCTAAGCAATTTCGTGAGAGCCTGTCTCAAAATGAAATACAAAACGGGCTGGGGATGTATTTCAGTAGTAAAGAGTGCCTGGGTTAAATTCCTAGTACCAAAAAAAAAAAAAGAAAGAAAGAAAGAAAATGATTAAATAAATTCCCATTATTTTTTCTACTTTAGGAAAAGAAAAAAAAAATCCTTATCACATAATATAAATGACAAAATATTTTTCATTCTACTGTAGGCATAATAGGAAATAAGGCATTTACTGACATTCTGCTTGATGTGGTGACCCTGAACCTTGGAACAAACAATTTCCCTAGTGGATGGATGCACCTCACCCAACCTGAAGTAAGCTTCCATTTTGTTCCAGCTTCAAAGGTTTTCATATTATTCTTATTTAAATGATGAGTCATGAGTTCTAAAGTAACCTGTACTTACACAGTGTCTGACATTTAGTAGGCGATGAATGAAATCTGAATGAATGAACAGATGAATAGGCTTGAAACCAAGACACATAGCATGTGCATACTCAGTATTTGAAGAATGTTAATGATCATACAGTCAGTAAGGTTTGATCAAGAAGCTTCTATTACTACCAGATGTCATGACCCTAACTAGTCATAGTAGATGATTCTGCAGTCCTAACTTTTCATCATAATCTTTTCCCTAAAAATGTCTCAGAAAACAAAACCGTTAAAAGTTTTGGTTAAGCCACCATGTGGGCTGCAGAGCCCTTGCCCAGGCACAGCTACAATCTTTACCCAGCCTCTGTGCATGGGTAAAAAGTTAACTGGAGTCCCATATAAAATGGTTGTGGAAGAGTAAGCAAAAAACATGGATGTCAAGGAAGCAAAAAGTAAAACACTTTCTAGGTACTGCCTGGTGTGGATTTGTTCAGAGAACAAAAGGGAACTGAAGTCAGAACTGGCTCTTTTCACCAGTATAAAATTCTATTTCTTTTATCTGAATTTTAACTCTGGAAGCCTGAGCTGGTAGAGCTTCAAGGTAAGAGTAATAAAAATATTCCAATGACATTTCTTGTTTTCTTTCAGCTGCAGGAGTTAACATCTTTATTGATAGTGAACTCAGAGTTCGTGGACTGGCGGAAATTCCTGTTAGTAACAGCAATGCCTTGGCCCATCCCCTTGGAAGAGGAACTCCTCGAGACCCTGCAGAGGTTCAAGGCTGTAGACGAGGCTCAGACAGGAACCATCACTTTCGAGCAGTACATGCAGGTTGCTACCAGAGATGGTGGACTGGGAATACTACAATACTTTTGGCCTAAGAAGTGTCTTATTCAGTGATGTCACATCACAGGTCTCAGGCCAGTGTTTTACTCCTTGACTGTCCACGTCTAGGCAGCATAGGAAAAGTGTCAAAACCCCAGGTGGTATTATGGCTTCCATCTCCAGGGAAAGCATCTTAAAAAATCAGAACTTGCTAAAGAACTAAAGGTTCAGAAAGAAGTCATGGTTAGAATATATTTGACAAACTGAGTATAAAATGTCTGTGGGATATGTAGGCAAAAATAGCCAATCTGATATGGCAGGTCCAGAAGGGATTGCAGGTCATTCCTATGAAGGTGGTTGGTGAAGTTATGAATGAATGAGATCACCCAAGGAAAGTGATATGTATTCCCATTGCACAATGCCTTCCTGTTCATCTTGGCAAGTAGAACACAACTGGTGACCTCCACCAAGACAATGTTGGTAGAATAAGTAGAGAAGCCAGATTGCAGAGGGTTGAGGAAATGAATGTCTTTAGGAAGACAGAGAGATGTTCAAGTCATTAAACCAGGTGTGTGAAAATGCAACCTAGTTTTGAAAAGTTTAAAAAAGAAAAGTGAAATTCTGTAGCTGATAGGGACCTGAGTTACTAATTTTTCCTCTACAGCTTGAATTCATCCCATTGCTTATCATTTCATGTTACTGGTAGACAAATAAAGAAGGAAATGTTCACAAGGTGCTAATTCTGAAACAGGGTCATAGTCTCAAAGTGCCTGTATCTCACAGGTGTTTCCATTGAAAGAGCTCATCCCTTCCTGCTTTTCTTCTCTTTCCAGCTAATTGGTGGCATGCTTTTTTTGTTGTTTGTTTTTAAATTTTAAGATAGCCCTGAGGTCTCCGTGCTCAGATAGGTAAGCCAGAGGAAATAGCACTTGAAACCCGTGGAGGTTCATCAAGGTGGAGCAAGACAGGTGTTTGGCTGATAGGACTCTGGTATATTTGTCATTGTCATTGTACAAGACTTAATAATTATTAGGGTGATTTTGTTTGAAGATGAAAACAGCAAAGCAAAACTTTCTATAGATGGCTTAAGGTCTTAAAGTGGGCACTCATGGAAACCTTTAATATTTACAGCAATGTGTTAATTAACACAGGATATCAATTTGAACATCCTTTTGTACAAACATGAAAAGAAGAAAGGGTGTTGGCAATTTTTACCAAAGTGCTGAGCCAAAACCAGAAAGATCCTCTACCAAAGGTGTGAATTTCTTAGAGAAAGTTGGATGTTGCCTTTAGTAGAAACTCAGAAATACATACTTGAACACAATCTATATTTCGAGAAGAGCTGATTTCTGAGCTCTGCCCTCTCCCCTTCCCCTCTTAGTTTCTACTCCTTAATATTCCTAGGACATCAGTGCCATTTGGTGAGGCACACTTGACTTTCCAATACTCACAAGCCAGAGAGAGAGAGAGAGAGAGAGAGAGAGAGAGAGAGAGAGATGGAGAGAGAGAGAGAGAGAGAGAGAGAGAGAGAGAGAATAAAAAATGTGGTTTCATGGAAAAAATCAAAACAGCATCTAGGACGAAATTTTATAAAATCTGGTGAAAATGCCACATGGAAACAGTAAGGAAGTATAACTACATCACCACGATGAAGTTTTCTGGGAGAAAATGTCTGTTTATTGTGTTTTCTATTCTCTCTCTCTCTCTCTCTCTCTCTCTCTCTCTCTCTCTCTCTCTCTCTTTCTCAAACACACACACCTTTTGACAAATTGCAAGTTCAGAACAGTCACATAGGAGTGGCTGATTTCTCCACTTCCAAAATGGAAAAAGCCCAGCCTTTGTGGTCATTGTGGTCATTCAGGCCTTGCCTCTGGGCTGAGTGATGAGCAGAGGCCGGTTTGCCCTTTGCTCCTGGCCTGCTGTGGGCTCACATGCTTGCACTCTGCAGATATGTAGTGGAATTCTCTGATTTTGAAATACAGATCATCTTCTAAGGGTGAGAACACATGTTTATAAAGGTTTAACTAGTCAGATGTTGTAGGATCCAAGCAGCACTACTTCTTTAAGGAAAAGTGAAGGGGGAAAAAAAAAACACTAAAATTCTTTGGCCAGGTTTTAACAAGAAGGTACAAAGAACATTTCCATATTATAGAGAGAAACCACCTAATAATTCAGTGAGGCAGGATGCAATTAATTGAACCTTGATTGTAAATTTAAACCTCTTATGATATAAGTTCACATTTAACATTTCAGGTTGCTATAATTTTTATGAAAGGTGTTTTGTTTTTTTTTTTTTTTAGAAAACAAGATTTTTTTTTCCTTTCTGATAATGGCCCTTTGTATTTAAAGTATTTTGAAATGATTTTCTAATTTGCAAACTATCATATGCTGTAGAAGGCTAAAACAAATGAATCCTGGGTTTAAGAACCATGGGAAAATCCTATGCATTGAAGCAATAAATATGGAACTGATCGTTGGTTGAGTAATGAGGAAAAGAGGAGAGATTTTACCTCTGCTTCTTTTTGCCCCTGTAACTTCTTTTAATTTTTCCTCTTTATTGCTGGAAATTTGGACATTTGATTATTGTGTTCCTCCCTAAGGTTTTCTTTATGTCCCTTCTTCTAGGGGCTCATAGAGCTTCTTGAATCTGTGGGTTTGTAATTTTTGTCAAATTTGGAAATTATTTTTAGGACTGCTTTTCCAAATATTTTCCCACTCTATCCGCAATTCTCAAAGCCATTCACATATTTGTTTATTAGACTATCTGGTATTGTCCCACAGGTCACTGATGCTTGATTGATTTTTTTAAGTCTTTTTTCTCTTGATGATTTATTCTGTATTCATTTTCTATTGCTGTGTCTTCAAGTTCACAGAAGAGTCAAGTTTTCTGTTAATAAAGACTAGCATATTTTTCATCTCATATATTGTATTTAGAAGTTCAAGTTGCATATTTTTTGAATCTTTCAATTATATCTGTATTTTTCTTTACCTTCTGAAATAGAATAGCTTTTCTAAATTACTGTTCTGTATATAGAATTGCTGTTTTAACATCCTTGTCTGTTCATTCTGTCATCTGTTCTCATTTCCGTGTTGGTGTTTTTCCTGGCTGTGGGTAATACTTTCTGTCTTTTTGTATGCCTTGTAATTTCATATTAGATGCAAGGTGCTGTGAGTCTTATATTTTTGAGTATCCAACTTTGCTGTACATTATTACTGTAGTACATGAAGTAGTATTACTTGGAATCAGTTACATCCTTTCAAGGTCACAGCAAGGATTGTGGAGGTGGGTCCAGAATAGCCTTTACTATAGGCAATACCCCCTTGGGGCTCAATGTCCTGTATATTAGAAAGACTTTCTACTTTGGCTGGTGGTAACATGAACTAATCCCAGATCTGTGTGTCTTGGGAGTTACTGAGCTTACTACTTTGCAGTGGTTCTTTCTCCAACCTCTGATATTCTCCTCCGACACACGCAGACCAGCCCTTAGTCTTCCTTGAGAAAACTCTTTTGCACATCTTCAGAGCTCTCTCACTCTGTGTGCAGCCCCAGTACTCTGCCCTTCTTTGGCCTTCCTCAACCCAAAACCTGTTTTCTGAATTCAGGAAGGACACCAGGCCTCAGATGTTCCTCCCGGCAGTATAGACTGGAACAAGAGTGGAATCCTCATTTACCTTTCTTCTTTCAGGAATGACTCTTGTGTTATCCATTGCTGAAGGTCTAAAATATACTATTTCAAATATGTTGTCCATTTTCTTATTTAAGGCAGGAAGGTGACTCTGCCCTTTAATACTCCATCATATTCAGAAGTGTAAGTCTCACCTATGTTCTTCATGGCTCCATTCTCCCATAGAGTGGTCCATTCTTCCACAGAGCAGTCACTGGGCAGGGATCTCCTCCTGGTTGGTGCAGAAGCATCTTACATTTAAAGCTTGAGCCCATGCTGGACCTTAGGCTTTTTCAGGCTCTGCTCCCTCACAGGCTTCCACAGAGCCAGCATCTCTTTGTTCCAAAAAGAAAAGAAAATCCAGTTCTCACCTCTACAGGTGATCCAATGCCATCATATCATTAAAACACAATTGATTCTAGGAAGGAAAGAAGCAGGGGGGGGGGGATGGAGGGAGGGAGAAGGAAAAAAGGAAGAAAGGAAGGAAGGCACAAAATATAGGTGTGAGTCAGGTTAAGCCATCCAGTAGCTCATGGCTGTAGTCAGTGTTGAGGATAGGTTGGTTGTCACTCTGGAAGACAGTAAAGGAGCAAGAACTAAGAACAAGATAGTTATATACATGAAATGTTTACCAGATATAAAAATTAAATTGGCAAGATATTTTCTTTATGCTTGTTCAATAGCAGACATGAATGTCATCCCCTAAAGGAATGAACTGTCAATGGTGGGGCATAAGCAAGTCAAATTGTTCAGAGAGCTCAAGGAGAACCTCTCTGAGAAAGTATGATCTGAGCCAGGTCTGGAAAGATGTGTAGCCTTTCCTGGGAGGAGGAGGACAGATAGAAGTGATGTAAGGTAAGAAGGACAATGTGACCAAAAGAATGAGGATATAAAATGGTTCTGAGCAGAGGGTGACAGGGCAGCATGCATGTTTTGAGAAAATCATTATGTTGCATAATAAATGCTGAAATAAGCAGGAAAGAGACTGGGAACAAACCAGCTTGAGTTACTGAGTGACCCCTGGCAGAGGTAATGGAGTCTACCAGAGTAACAGTGGGGATGGAGAGAAGGGAAAGATGGCAGAGGGCTTGCCAAATCGGAACCAAGGGAGTTGGTGGTTCTTGTCATATACCGACCAGAAGAGACGTGTCGTTGAAAAAGAGGACACTGAGATCTAAGTCAGCTGTCAAATCATTCCAAAAGTTTTTCTAATGTCAACAGCACGTATAGCAGCACGCAAGGCTCTGCAGACTGACAGGAGGTGAGCAGCACGTGGCATGTGAGCTGCTGTTATGGGAACACAGACACCCCCAAATCCAGCCCATGAAAGTTTAACTTTTCCAGTAATGATCCCCTAGTTTTATTGTGTGCTCCAACAGTGAAAGCACCCCTCCTCTGTGGACTTGCACTTGTAGACTACATGTGTATTAATGTTACACACAACATCAAATAAGTAACAATGAAAGCAACAAAAGAATGAGACAGAAAGAAATGTAAAGGCAAGTTTCAGGACTTTCTCTCACACCCCGCCATGGTTTCTGCACCGTGCTTTGGAGACCACTGTGACTCTAGAGTCTGGAACAAGACTGGTTTGAGCTCAGCCTTGAAGAGCCATTATACCTCTGCATAATACCTTAATGATGGTCACTTGTACTTTTTGTGTAGGCTGGTCTATGGTTTACCGGAGATGAAGACATAAAAATTCCAGAAAATCCTCTTGAACCCCTGCCATTTAATCGACTGGAACATCTGATAGAGGTAATTATTGAGATCTTTTTTTTAAATCAGCATTATAGCACTGATCATTTATTTTCTTCAGGTTCTTCCACTTGGGGAGTTTGTTTTGGATTCCACCCTTTCTCCCCAGTTTCTTTGCTGTATCCCCCAAAGGCTGACTTTAATGCTAAGAAGACAGCATAGAGAAGCTCTAGAGGAGGAGGCTGGGCCCAACATCTTAGAGTCCTGCTGTTTTCTGGACAATTTCCATGGCCTCTCAGGATCAGAAATCTGTCAAATAAGCTCCACTGTTACTCAATATGTCTTCCTTTAAATTGCCTTTCAATTCCCAAATCTGTAGGATAAGATTCTAACATTTCAACAGCATATGCTCTTTGTCTATTTCTCTTTGGTTTTGTCTAACATCATATGATGTTGCCGTGGAGCCCATCAGAGCTGGCTGCCCTCAATCTTGTTCTCAATAATAACATTATTATTAGCCTCTATCTCCAAAGCAACAAGAGAAAGCAGGACCTTAAAACCTGAAAGTCACTCACTCTGACTTCAGTGTAGATGTTTAAAATATAAAAATATATTGAACATGATCATTTCAGTAAGATGTGAGAAAAATTGAATGGTAGATTTAGATGTCAGAGCAAACTCTGTATAATATGTTAACTGTTCAATATCTAGGAAGCCATTAGTTCAAAATCACAGAACAAAATCAAACATTATGACCTTGAAGTGAGTAATTCCTTTCCATTGGATTTGTATTTTTCGAGCACATCTGCTAATGCTAGCAGGTTAGAGAAAAGGGGCCAGGAGTTACCAAAAAAAGCCCAAGATTCAAAAAATCCTTAGTGTTTTCCTGAGGAAAGGTGCTCTAATTTTGCTATATTAAAATCCACGAGTTGTTGTCTTATTCTCATCTCCACAGGTCTCTCCATGTGACAGCACATAACATGCCTCATTCCTCTAGACTGATTAATATTTGTTACAGCCAGTCTCTTTGATTCACACACATTCAAATCTCCTCTCTCTGCTCATCACTCGTAGTACCTCTTTCTATGATCTGTTTTTTTCCCCAAGGTCTCCATAATCACTATAAAAATTTACTTCATTTACATTGTTAGTTCATGACTGCCTGCCTTCCGTCAAGAATGTCAACAACTCAAGAGATGGCATCTTTATCTTCTTGCTTCTGGTTTAATTTTAAACATCTAGAAAATTTCCATAGCTAGCACATTAAGGTGTCAGTATTTGCTGAGTGTGAAACATTGTGTTATTTTTTTGTGCTACATATAAATTACCATACAATTAGCTACCTGAAATAATACCCATTTATTATTTTATAGTTCTGCATACAAAAGTTCAGACATGGCGTAAGTGGGCTCTCTGCTCAGGTTCCCAAAAAGCTGAAATTAGGGTGTTGTCTGGAGCTGCAGTATCACCCACAGCCAATAATAAGGCTGGATCCAACATTGGCTTCCCAGATGGATTGTTGACAGGATTCAGATCCATGCAGTTGTGGGACTGAGACCTTCAGCCCCTACAGACTACCATTTATTCCCTGCCACCTTGCCAATTCCATGACATGGCTGTTTTCTTCTTCATGGACAGGAGGAGAGCATCTCTCTGGTTTCTAACTTTCCCCTGAATAAAAGAACATGTAGATTCCACTGATCTTTAAGATTCTTTTTTGTTTTGTAAATAACAGAGTTTACGCATTTTCCTACCAAAATTATTTAATTTATATTTGTATTGATAACATAAAATTTCAGAAATTCTTTTCCAAACTTACCTTCATGTATGTCTAATTAAATTTGCTCATAGTTGTAAGGGCTGTTGGTTACAGAGAACAGCAAAAGAGAAATATCCTCTGGATCTAGTAACTTCTCAAAGTGTGGGTCAGGACCAGTAACATCAGAATTATCTGGGGACTTTCTAGACATGCAAAACCTTAGATAGCTACAGAACCCTCTGCTTAATCTGAATCTACAGTTAAAAAAGATTCTCCAGTTCACTAAGTACATAGTTGAGCAGAGTTGGAAATGGAAGCCAGTAGGCTTTCCCAGTAAGGTTGTGCAGGTGCCTAGGTGTGGCCTGTATATCCTAGCTCTGAAGGCCCCAGAGGATATTAGGCTCCAAGCACTGACTCCAATGCTGTCAAATGCACAAGACACTGGATGAATGAATGTCAGCTTAGTCATTCAGAGAGAAAGGTACCTAACAAATCAGCATTCAGAGCATATCATACCGTCTCCCTGGATGTGAATCCACGTTGGAAGAACTCACTTAAGGCTAGTAGGTTGAGGGACAAGTTCAGAGCAGAAAAAACCAATTTAAAGGCCTAAATGGCATCATTCTCTTTCCCATCTCTTTTCCACACAGGGAGAGATGGGCCAGAAGTCTCATATTTAGGGTCAAGACCCAATTTGTTTGGATGATTCAGAGGACAGACAGTGGGTCCTTCCTTGCTCTTGCAGCCCCTTTTCTCTACTTAAAAAAAAAAAGTATATATATATATATATATATATATATATATATATATATATATACATATATATACACACACACACATACATATAATACATATTATATAAAATATATATTACATGTATATATATATATTCATTATATATAATTATTGCATTATCCTGAGTATGTTAATACAAATTGATTAGCACACAATTGTTTTCGACATTAGAATTCAGAATCCTGCTTTTCAACTTTTTTCTACTGAGACTGCTCTTCAGTTAATACCACTCATTACTAATTCAGTCCTCAGAAACTTCACTCCAATGCTCCTGCAGGGATTCTTCACTGCCCTGATGACCTGCTCACTTCCAGAGTGTGCCCATTTTGTCTTTGATTGAAATTCTTTTGTGTGACAGTTTTTCTTTAGGCTGTTTGCTGACTCTGAGGAGGACCCACCCCAGCTCGACTACACTCAGATGCTGCTCTATTTTGCGTGCCACCCAGACACTGTGGAAGGGGTCTACAGGGCCCTCAGTGTGGCTGTGGGGACCCATATCTTCCCACTGGTTGAAACTCCCATGATGGCTGCAGAAAAGGTAATCACATTTCAGAAATGGGCTAACTCTGGGCTCTGGAGGGGGTTGCAAAAGATCCTAAACCATTCAACAGGTACTCGGTTCTGGCTGTTTTCCATATTTCCCTCAGTTCCCAACATAATGCTTAACACATAGTGGGTCTTCAACAACGATGTTCTCAGTTGCATGAAGAACTGGAGACCCCAATTCTATCAAATACTTTTGTGGTAGAATCAAAATCCATTCAAAGTTTCTTGTTAGAATTGAAGTTTGCTCTGGAAAGGACAGCGTTTATTTTGCATGTAGTGCTGACCCTGAGAAGGCAAAAAGAAGACATCAATCCCAATCTGTTTGTCGTGCTCTATGGAAACTGTATGAAGCAGGTTCAGACCTTAGTGCTCCCACACATATGTGACTGTTGACAGTATTTTGGGCCAAAGCCAGGCCACCTGAAGTCTGCAGGCAGTTTGTATCACCCTCACCAGACGAAGCTTAATATCAAGATGCCACACAGACGCCCCTTCAGATTTCTTAGGGATGGACACTGCCTTGCTTTGTTAGGTGGCAAAACCCCAGGGCAGGCACTAAATAACGCATTCTGAGGTGCCCGTTTGCACTGTGTGGCTTTTGGTTCTTCTGTTCTTTGGGGGACAGAGCTGAGGCCGTCCTGATGGGATGCTTGTTTCTATTCTGGGATATTTAGGTAGTCTAGACTGGACAGCAAAAGAGGGAAGCAAAGAGACCTAGTAATTCAGGCAGGACTCTGTTTATCCACTGAGTCCTGCTATTCAATTATTCCCACCTGGAGTCGGGGACAACTTATAACCCATTTTGTGTCCTCCAAAGTAGCTTCATATAGTCAGTGTTCTCTTAATGTCTGCGAACCAGTCTGACAATGAAGGAGGGGAGAGAGGGAGAGTGAAAGAAATGGAGTCCAGTCTGCAGGGCACAGAGGAGGAGGGAAAGCATCCCGGGCAGGCAGAGGCAATAGTGAGATCCAGGCAACTGGTTTGAGCTGAAAAGATCTGGGGAAAGGAAGCTGTGGTAGAGCTGTTGCCATAGCAACAGACAAACACCTCCGTGGGTGGCAGCCAGGCCAGCTAGCACTGAGGTGCTGAGTCCCTGATTCGCTCATTCAGTTTATGCTAGTGCCTCATCCAGGAAAGAGCTCCCTTTGAGTGCTGCTCTCAGGAGCTCTTTTAAAATCCAAGGACACAGAACAGCTGCTACACAACAGAGACCAAATGTGGGTGTGCAGATGGGGAAGGGGCAAGGGATGGCACCTCAAGTCTCTCTCAAAGCCTTTCCTGCTTGTTCCTGACTTGGAATGAACCCTAGGAGCTTTTGAAACACAGGAGCTACCCGCCTCCCCCAATCTTGTTCACCCCTGGCCCTCACCATCTTGTCTCCAATTATGCTATTCCATTTCTGAGCCCTTTCCAACTGTGTTCCTGTTTCCTGGGCAACCTCCTCCCAGGAGGCCATAAGGAGCCTGCTCGGAAATAACAACTACAGCAGATCTGTATTTGCTCCCAAGACATTCAATCAGTCTCTGCTTTTGCTTTCTGCATAAACAACTGGAAATCTCCCCCCATGTTTCATGCTTCCTTGGTCCATCTCTGCAATTCATGCTGATTTCATTCAATGCGGCTCAGACATGTTTAAAAACTATGGCTTCTTGGGTAATTTCAAAGAAGCTCAAGATCAAGGCATTCATCAGTAATGCACTAGTCCTGGTGAATCTTTAAATAAGTGACATTTGGGGAAAATGGTCCGTTTTCTGCAACCTGTGTGGCATGGGGTCGTGATATTTGAATTTAGTAAATTCCGAACTCGTACCTCCCACAAGGCACAAGTTTTGTAAAAGCAACTTGGCAAGAGTATTTTGAGGCCCTCAGGTTCAAAGTGCATAAATTTCTATTTCATTCATTCTTTTGATGCTTTGCCCACCTTTGTTCCCAGAACTGACCTCATTTTCTGCCTTCTGAGATGTGAGACTGAGCTGATTGCATGAGTGACACATGGCCAGGAAGGTGTGCAGGCACCATTCCAGGGACGCACTTGGGAGAAGTCCTTGAGGCCTATCTCTGAGACTTAGCCAAGTGTGACACAGTGCTGGACAGCGTCACCTTTCCCCTGCTTAGAGAACAATGGGAGTCTCATAGTGTTTTTGATGCTACACATAATCACTCATTCAAAACACTGGTTTTTCATCCAGCTGGCATGACTGGCTTTGTTCCTACACCCACATTCAAAATGGCTCTTTCTGTCTCTGTTGAGAAACCCTTTTCTTGCACAGCCTTCGGCACCTCCAGGATGCTGAACTGGCTCCTTTGGTCTGACCTAGACCTCCGTCCTTTCCCATCAGACTTGTTCTGTCTGATCCCCAGAGAGCAAAAACAGAAAAATTAAAAAAAAAAAAAATCCTCTGACATTAATAAGATTGGGATTCTTCACTCAAAAATGTCAACTTTTTACATTTTCACCTTTTGGATAAAAAATTCATGTATTTTATAATGCTTATATCAGACCATTAAAAAACAAATCCCTCCCTAAATATGGAAATAGTTCCAGACCGGCCTGGTTTGGTGGTTGTTTGTTTTGGCATTGCCTGCTCATCTAACAGATGAGTCCTTTACTTTGGCTTTATCTTGTCCACAGAGCACCCATGCTACATTCTGAGTAGAAAATTTCCCATTCTCCATTCCTTCAATAAGATGTTTCACATCCCCTGTTTATTTTGTGGACGGAATATTCTGTTGCCCCTAAGAAATTACTGATGGGTAATCAATGCCATGATCTCCAAGATTCCTAGGTAGAGAGACTAAAGCCAGGGTCACTTTCTTGCCATGTAGCATTTTCAATTGTTTAACTGGAGTAGAGGTTGAAGTGCACATATACGGGTATATATAAAATTCCAAAATCTCCAACTGGTAGAGTCCTCCTATTATTTTTAAGAGTCAATTAAATTCTGCTTTTGCTTTCTGCATAAACAACTGTAAGTCTTCCCCCATGTTTCATCCTTCCTTGGTCTATCTCTGTATCTCAAGCTGACTTACCAAATAATACAGAGCCCCCACCACCACTAAAGCCAGGTGACCACCCAGAGCTAAAGCAAATGCAGCCTGTCTTCATCACACTTCCCATAGTGCCTCCAAAATCCCTTCTGGCAACAGATGAGCACCAGAGGCTTAATTTTATGACATGTCATAATTCTTGTATGCAGAACACTTATATTTGGAAAGAATTTGTATAATCTATGCACTTAATACTTCTAAGGAGTTAAATATTTACAGACATTGGAATCCTCCTAAATAAACACATTTTTCTTTCTTAGGAAATCAGAATTCAGAGATTCTCTGACATCTGGCCAACCAATATCCCAAAATATCCATTTCCCTGTGGTAAATGATCATAATTAGAAAACATGCGTATTCTCTCTCTCTCTCTCTCTCTCTCTCTCTCACACACACACACACACACACACACACACGTATGAATAGATGTTTACTATAGAGAATTCAAAAATTATAAAACAAAGGAAAAAATAAATAGCCCTTTCTACTCCCCAGAGGTAATCACTTTTAACACTGTAAAGTATCTATGCCCTTTATTTTTATTAATGAGGATAGATACATAAGAAAAGGGGTACCTAGTATATTTATTATGTTGTTTTTTTGTTTTTTTTATACTTATTCTGCCATGAGTTGGGATTGTATGTGTGTGTGTGTGTGTGTTACAAGGTATTCTTATAAAAGATAATTTTCATGGCAGTATAGTATTCAATTACAGAAATGTGGATTATTGTGCCATTTCCCCATTTTTGTAATCATAGGCTTTCTATTTTTCCTGAAATACTGAATGATTATCCATATTCAAAAGTATTTGGGTCCATGAATATTTATTCAGAATCAATTCCTATATTTATAATTACAGGCTTTTGATATGTTAGAAATTACTTTGGAAGTAATTTATTCTTTTTTTTTTTAAGAGAGAGAGAGAGAGAATTTTTTTAATATTTATTTTTTAGTTTTCGGCAGACACAACATCTTTGTTTGTATGTGGTGCTGAGGATCGAACCTGGGCCGCACGCATGCCAGGCGAGCGCACAACCGCTTGAGCCACATCCCCAGCCCAGTAATTTATTCTTTGCAAGAATCAAAATGTGATGTCTGAGTTCACAGCTGTTATCCAAGTTTCAAAGAACAGCAGTAAAAAAAAAAAAAAAAATTCCAACTTTATCTTCAACATGTTTTCTATTTTGCCTGCTAAGTGTTAGGTTGGGTTACCCTCCAGTATCCAAAGAAATGTTCCTGAAGCTCCTAGAATCTGTCAAGCTTGAGAAATTAATTTGCCATAACCTCAGCTGCAATAAGTTCAAAAACAAATCCTGTTAAAATTCTATACTCATGTCAAGAAGTCTCTCACCACTTACCCTAACTTATTTCAGTGTTCATTTTGTGGAGGAATTTGACGTACCTGGCAATGCAGTAAGAACAAGGTAGACGGGGATGGCTAAGACACCCCCACCTTGAGGCCTCTGACCACTACAAGCAAAATCGGTCTAGGATTTTGACGTTGTGATTTTTGATGCAGCCCATGCGTTCTCTTCCCCACTTTGTTTAGTTTGTGGTAGGCGTATCATTCCCCTGCCTCAGTGGGTGATGAGTTGGTGTTTTCCACACCTCTGTGCTGCTGGCGGGGCGTCAGTCTGAGCTCACACCCTCCTCCTTGAATTTGGCAGACCTCCTTCTCTAGTGACATGAGCCACACTGAGGAATTTCCTGAACCCGAGGAAAATGTCGCACAAGAAGAAAGTGAACTAAAGGAGGAAAGGGAGGAAGGGGAGCCAAAGCCAGAAGAAATCCCTGAAAATATCAACACTGAGAAGATCTCCCTGGAAACACTACTGAAGGTCTTCCGGGGAGGAAATGAAGTACAGGACACTAACAGATTTGCCAGTCACCTGAAGACAGAGAACATTTATGCAGAGGTTGGTTACATTTGTTTTGTAAAAGAAGAACCCATATGTGAGGAGAGTTGCCCTCAATTTCAAGCACATTTTTATTCTGAAAATATATCTTGTATAAAAGTTATAGTAATTTCCATTTGTACATAAAAGCATTCTTTAATATCTGTAGTAACGTTAAGCTAATTAAATTCACTTTTGTTTTTCCTTAAAGAGCTTCATACAAACATTTCAGGACCTAGGTGCCAAGAACCTGGAGCCAATTGAAGTTTCCGTTCTCTTGAAACACCCTTTTGTTCAGGACCTGATTGCGAATTATTCAGACTATAAAATTCCCGTGAGTATGACCCAAAGTTATCCTAATTCTAGTGGGTTCAGGCTCAGGGCATGCTGGGCATTCTAATGTGGGCTAGTAGGAAGGAGAAGAAGCTGAACAAGGCTAACAGGCCAGTCTCCAATAGCCACTGGGCCGGAGGCTCGTGCGCAGTTGAGGCAATCTCTGTATCTGGGGTCTGCTTCATCATGAGCACAGTGCTACCTTAGGTCTACGACCAAGGCTGGAGGTAGGTAACAGTTACAGCTGGTGGACCATCAGGGTTCTGGGTCATTCTATTCAAGTAGTGAAGCTGCACACTAATAGAAGAGTATGAAGAATAGAATCCCTCCTGCCAAAGAGAGCTAACCAAGACCATGGTCTTCAGCCAAGTGCTGACATATTCTTCATATCTAAATCACGGTATCCACTGTGTGTGTAATAGAAATGGTAGTGCATACAGCAGGTCGGATACCAATTCCATCAGGAAACAGTGTGCAAGCTGGGGAGGCTGACCACGAAACCCAGAGAAGATGGGATAGCTCAGTGGAAGAAAGGAATGACCACTCAGAGATCACACTGTGACCAAGCACATCTCACCACACAGGCCAAAGGTGCGCCCACTGGAGCTAGTCCCAGGTCTGTGACAGCAAGGGCTCAACGGGCACAGACTGACACCAACCACTTTCAGAGTGCAAGGTGCTATGTCCTCTCACATACCAGTTTTAATCAGCATGAAGTCTCTCTATTTGACTCCTACTAGTTATTTATTGGGCTTGCTGAGCTTAAGATAAAAGCACTTTCACTTTGGTAAACACAGGTGGTCTAAGAAACATTTTCTCCTGAATTTTCAGAAATAGTCTATTATCTTTTGAAGAAGCCCAGCAATTAAACTATCCAGTCTTAAATATCTTTGTACCCAAATTTATTTTCCCTGAAATGCTGATCCACTTTTGTTGGTTTGTTTCGTAGTGCTGGGAGTGGAACCCAGAGCCTTGTGCATGCTAGGCAAGCAATCTACCATTGAGCTATACCCCCAGCCTGCTGGTTCCCTTTAATATTAAATTTTATTACCTGTATTAGTACTCATTGAAATTGATTTCTAACAAACCAGGAGTTTTCAAGACACTAAACACACCCAGGAGTGAAATATAATTACAGAATTTAAGAACTCAGCTCTGAAGTCCTAAAGCCATGGGCTAGAATCTCTCGTCCACTACTATCTAATCTGATTTTAACTGACTCTAATTCTGACTATCTCATTTTAAATGTGGAAAACAGCCTTTCTTATTCAAAAGGCGTTGGTGAGGATAAGTTATACCATGCATGTAGCTCTTGGCATGGCATCTGGCATGTGAAAAATGCTACATAAATGGTGGCTATTTGCATCATTGATACTGAGCAGCTACTACTGAGACCAGTAATGTACCCTTTCATGGGAGAGAAAAATGAGTACCAAACTTAGCTGCTGTTCTCAAGCACATTCCACTTATTTTTACATTCAAAAATTTCAAGAGAATGATGTTTAAAGTAAACCAAGTACAAAATTATAGGAATTCAAAACACGACTTATTTGTATGCTAGAAGCATGGAGAGAATCTGCCCAGGATAAGCTGCATCTTAAAAGATGGCCAGGGTTTTGGAAAGTGGGGCAGGAAGACAGGAAGCCTGCATGGATTTTGGTATTGGGATAGGGAGTTGCGCAGCATGCTAGGTGAAAGGGAGACCAGGGCCAGGGCATGAGAGAAGGATTGGGAAGAACAGGGTCTGATCCCTTAAAGGGCCATCCAGATATCCAGATATCAGTGACCCCACAGAATTAGTAAAATCAGGCCAGATTGCGAAGAACCCCAGGGATTGGGATTTGATCTGAAAAGCAACGGAGCATGAATAGGCTTCTGAGCAGGGGTGTGTGATATGATATTGATTTCTTCACACCATATCGTGTCATTTTGTCATATAATATAAGATGGGCTTCATAGGCCCATCATTTAGCTTATCGATAAATCACTGAGGCTGAACTCAAACCTTTGATCCTCCTGCCTCAGCCTCCTAAATTGCTGGGATTACATGCATGTGCCACTGGGCCTGGCTCAGTTCCTTCAACTTTTGCTTTCTTTTACATCTCCTCCCTGTAACTTCATGGAAGTTTCCAAATGGGAGGATGGGAAACAGAAAACTATCCCAACATATGATTGTAATCAACAAGCATGGCGTCAATGATCTGAAAAGCCTAAAATTTGATATTTAACATAAAAGAGTCCCTTTCCAGTAAGGTACTCTGTTTTCATTTTTGCAAAGAAAGAAAAAAAGAAGAAGGAAAGGGAAGGGAAGGGAAAGGAAAGGAAGGAGGGAGGGAGGGAAGGAAGAAAAAAGAGGGAGAGAGAGAGAGAAAAAAAAGTTGAAGACTCAGAGACAGTCATACTTGTCCTG
The DNA here is from genome assembly GCF_047511675.1 of Marmota flaviventris. NCBI lineage: Eukaryota > Metazoa > Chordata > Mammalia > Rodentia > Sciuridae > Marmota > Marmota flaviventris. The sequence goes on from NC_092502.1 coordinate 145,808,850, forward strand.
TTGGGTCTCTTGCTCCAGATATCCATGAACAAGTTAGTAGATCACATTTTTAAAATGAACTTTAACCACAGAGATGTTATTTGAAGATCGTTCAAGATAAGCAAAGCAAAAGCTCCAGTGTGGTTTTTCAGGTTAAAATGTTTGCTGTTATAAACAGTGGGAAGTGAAGGTTGTTTCCTATCTGCTGTGTTTACAAGGTCTGTATTTAGAAGCAGCAACATTTTTAAATACGTATAAGAAAAAATTTGAGTATGTGTAATTATGATGATAAACTTTAACTTTTGCTCCTATTATAAGGTGAACTGGCTTTGAACTTATGAAAATAGGCTCTGGAACCACACACACACACACACACACACACACACACACACACGAAGTGTGTGACCTTGGGCAAGCGACCTCAAGAGGTCTTCTTTGAATACTATGTTTATAATAACTAATGCTAACCTTATTAAATTAGTTTGAGAAGAAATGAGCTGATGTGTGGTTATCTGATACTCCATAGCATGAGAAAAATCATACACTCCAGACATATTTAAACCAGGCTTGGCTAAATTTATAGCTAAAATCAGGGGCCATAATTGTTAGTAGCAGTAGATGAAAGGCAGAGCATTCTGTCCCTGGCATAGAAAAGTCGTCTGCTGCTCTAAAACTCCACAAATCTGTAGAAATTATTAATTTGGTATTACAATCTTCTTTTAATTAATGGTGAATACTCTCTCTTTTATTCTTTATAGAAAAATAGTCTTTTTGACTTGCCCATTACAGGCCTGAGTCTGCATAATTACCTTCACAAATGTTATGCAATCTAAGATGACAAGTCCATTATTAGATGAGGAAAGTGGGGTTTCCAAGGAAACAACTAGTCAGTTGCAGGGTACGAATCAAACCAAACAAAGAACAACTTACTGTTAATTGCCACCATATATTAGGTGAACATTCACCCTAAATTCTTTATTAATATTTGTAACTTTACTTTGAATATTTTCTCTTAGGATATTAAAATGATTTTCCAAAGAAGTGAGCACGTACAAGGAAGTAATGGAGAAAGATCACCTTCAAGACTTACAGAGGAAAAGAAATGAAGACAGAAGAGTGTGATTTTTTTATTATTTGGCAATGAATCTTCCAAAAATCAAATGTGACCATGGAGTCTGTCGTGTATGTTTTCACTGGTAGACATGACCCCTGCCAGTTGATAAAGAGGGCCTGAAAAGGGGAACTTGCTCAACTCAAGGAATCTTCTATCCTAAACCTGCAAGGCAAAGAGCAAAAATCCAATGTAAGCAAGGGTGTATTTTGGAATGATTCTGAAAATAGAAAGCACTAGAAATAATATATTAGAAAAAAATAACACAGAGATGTCATGAGTGCTCCCTCTGAGAAGTATTTACATTAAGCAAATATAATGAAAAGTTCCCCCAAATTGCACATCAGGGCAGAACCACTCTGTGCATGTTACATTCCTTGCTCCATGTGACATAAAACCTCAAGGTTCATCCCAGTAACCAAGGAGATGGCTGCATTATCTAACGGCTAGTACAGCCATGCTCCTGTCATCTCTTCATAATTATTTCTCCATTGAATGTTTCTCTCCAGTTGTACTTGTGAAAATGTATCATTTTTCTTGATAAATCAGAGACATTCAATGAGACTTATTTCGAAAAAGTGTCTTAGAAAAATGCTGGTGGCTGGGCTTCTATGACACCCTTTCCTGGGCTGCTCCCTCTGAGGGTCTTTTGGTGGATCCTCCTCTTCCACTCATCCTCCAAATGATGAAGGGTCCCAGGAGTCAGCTTTATGTATCTAAAGCCAGTCTCTGGGTCTCATCCATTTCCACTATTATTATAGAGGCTATTATAGGCTTATATTCCTAAAATTTCTATTCTCACTTTCCTCCAAAATCTAAACTTCTCCACCTTAATACCCGTCTGATTGCCACATGGATGGCTAGAAGTCACGCCAAACTCAACATGCCTGAGGCAGAATTCTCGATTTTCCTCTCCCTCAAACCTACTCTCCTCTACATTCTTCCCTATTTCAGGTAAATCTGACCTCCTTTTGTTCAGACCAAGGACCTTGAAGTCATTCTGGACTTCTTTCTCTCTCTCACCCTACCTCCAGTCCATCAGCAGATAATGTAGCACATGCCCTCAAGAAAAATGCATCTATGATCTAATCTTCCCTAGTCCCATCACAAGGAGGCTGGGCCAAGCCACTGTCATTTCTTGCCTGGATTATTGCAGCAGCAGCCCCCTAACCTGTCAACCCTCTTCCTGCTTTGCTCCCCCTACAGCCTGTTCTCACCACAGCAGCCAGAGGGAGCCTTTGACCAGGCAAGTCAGGCCATGCCCTCCTTCTGCTCCAACTTTCTACTGGCAACCTGTCTCACAGAGTCCAGCCAAGTCCTAATCTTGACCTTACCCCCTGCTAACTCTCTGATCACATGCATCTGCTCTTCTCCCCCTTTCTCTCTCTACTTAAACAACAAACCCACCTTGCTGATCCTGGAGCACACTGACCACACTTCTGCCTCAGGGCCTTTGCCCTTGCTATTCTCTCTGTTTGGAATGACTTTTCTTCCCCATCTCTAGATGGCTTGTCCTCTGACTTACTTTGGATCTCTTTTGAAATGTCACTTTTCCTAAGGTCTCACCTCACTATCTACTGCAAAATAGGAGCAATCTACCACATTCTACTCTGTACTCTTATGTTTTTCTCCACTGCGCTTGTCAGCATCAGGAAAATCATATTTTTGTTCTTTACATGTTATGCCAGTGAGTTGAAAATCCTGAAAATCAGAGTTTTATGCATTTTCTTTATTGCTGCCCTTAGACTAAACTCACAGCCTGCTTTTTATTGTTATATCTGTACAAAATATGTTGAAATATCATATCAAGATTGATCACTAAAACAAAGAGCTGTCCAAGACAATTTCTATTATTAGTGGGAATTATATTCCATTTCTAGAAAGTGATTCATTTCCTAGTTTTGCTTTTTTGTGGGCTAAGACTCAACCAAAGCTCCATTCCCAGAACCCTTGTCTCCAAGATAACGGAGATAGTAACCCAGAGGTGTACTTGGGAGATGGAAAAGAAACTTTATCAGAAAACTCAAAATTTTTTAGCTGATTCACATATGGGTGCAGAGGGTAATTCTAATTATCCTACAGAAGGGAGAAGACAGCATCAGAAAATAGAGTTAAAAGAAATAAAATATCATGATAAGGATGAAGTTAGTAAACTAGTCCCCATTTTATTAAGGATGGAACAAAACAAGGCAACATTACATTACAGTAGAAAAACAGCAAAACAGAGCAAGAAGAATTCCTTGCTGTAATAATTCTCCTGCACAATACTGTTAGGTAGGGAAATTGTATAATCTGTCTCATGAGGCAAGGAGTGAAATTCACACTGAAACCAGAGGTTTTATGGCATTCTTCCAGAGAAAGGAAGAAGGTACTAGAAGCTTACCTCCCTGAGGTCCTTTCAAGCCTTGTAATTCTAGTGAATTCACAACCTTGAAACATTCTTATAATGTAACCAAAACCACTACTGGCTCTGGGTACATGTGCGCACATGCACGCGCTCACACACACACACACACACACACACACACACACACACACACACTGTGGGTTTTTAAGAGTGCTATGGTGGCCTGGTAACCAAAATAAATTCATGACATATTAACTTAGAAATAACTAAAACTCCTAAGCCTTTGTTTCAAGCTCTTAATTGAACATTCGACCCATCTTAACAGGTCCCATTTTTAAAAAATCAGAATACAATCACCTAGATATAACCCTACTCAAATTCATCTTCTAAATTAGCCCTTATACTTAAAAAGTATAATTTTTAAAAAGTAATTTATAATAAATTCCTTTATTGAAAATGCGTGTGTCATCTGCTTGTGAGGTAGCACAAGGCCCTGGTCCCAAGGCCCTGCCTGGAGGAGGGCACGTAGGCTCCCTGGCCAGCCTGCCCACTCCTCCCTGGCAGCACCTTCCTGCCCCTGCAAGGCCTTGCCTCACCTACAGACCTTACTGTATTCCCATTCCTGGGCTTTTCTCCACAGGGATGGCGAAGCCAAGAGGGCACCATCCTCACTGAGGGCCAGTGGCCATGTGACTACCCCAGCCAAAGGCCAGAGCAGATACACATTCCTGCTTCAGCGTCTCTGTACCTCCTTTAGACTTCCCACTAAATAAATGTCAGTGTCATAACCAAAAAATATTTGTTACCAGAGCCCAGGCCAGAGGCTGCTGGGGTCCCAACTGACTGGATCTGGTCACCTGCTTGTATCAGAAGGAAGAAAAAATGATATAAAAAGGAAAAATGAATTTAATCACCATTTGGGCCAAATTGTAAAGACAACTGCTAATTAATCAATCTGTCTTCATTTTGCCCATCCTACAGAAACAGTAAAATCTATAGGAACAAATGGCAGGAAGTATACACCTGTAGATCCAGCCAGACTGTGCAAGGCAGAGATGCTACAATTCGAGTCCTCCCTCCATGCATCCTTCTGGCACCAGGCCGGGCTTTGGGGGCACTGTCAGCTTCCATCCTCCACATGAGATGATGGCCTCCCTGTAGGAAGCTGTGATATGAAAACAGATAAATAAATTAGCAGGAAATGGCTGGGGGCAGAGCAACAGATTGGGACTTCTAATTTTAAATCAGTCCTTGTCACATGTTGATAATGGCTTTTATCCAAATTTAATGATTTATCAAGCTTTTCCATCGCAGTTTGAAAATTCCTCCCACATTCCTGGCCTGCCTTTCATGACTCATCCTTAGCAATTCTCCTTCTGACCACCCTACTCCACCCATAGCTCACCAACCTTTCAGAAGTGATCATTGAAGTTTTATGCATTAAAAAATAGTTCTGCAAAGACAGCAACAATCAGCCATTTCCTCATCATAGTGAAAAAAAGATTGCTTTGAAGCTTTTCTTTCTAAAATTAGTCTTTTCAATTAGGGATGGAATCACCATATGACCCAGCTATCCCACTCTTTGGTACTTTCCCAAAAGATCTAAAATAGTCACACTACAGTGATTCAACACCTCAATGTTTATAGCAGCACAATTCACAATAGATAAGTTATGGAATCAATCCAGAATACTGTCAGTAGATGAATGAGATAAGAAATTGGGAGATATATATGATGGAGTTCTACTCAGCCAGGAAGAAGAATGAAATTATGGCATTTGCTTGTAAATGAATGGAAATGGAGAATATCATGCTAAGTGAAAAAAGCCAAACTCAGACAGTCAAAGGTAGAAAGGTTTCTCCCATATACAGAAGCTAGAGTAAAATAAAAGAAAGGGGAGGGAAGGATGGGATAATATAAAGAACCAATCAAATATAAATTAATGGACTAGTAAAAGGAAGTCAAGTAGAGGAAGAAGAATGGAAAAGGGGAGGGAGAATGGGAAGGAAAAGGGGGTAGAAAAAGGAGGAATCATGAACTGTAGTTGATTTCCATGCATGCATGAGTTTGTCAGGATGAACCCCACTACATGTTACTATGAAGCTCTGATTTTTTAAAATGAGCCTTTCTTCCCAACATATTGGCATTATTTCCCCATTATCTAATCATCTAGTATTGGTATTATGTTTAGTTTCCCCTTTGACTCTCCTGATTAACCATGTTCCTACTCTGGTCATAGTAGTCACTAACTCATATTTTTACAATTTTTATTACATTTTTCTTACCATTTTTATTAAATTAACTATATATAACATAAAATATTACATTTTAATCATTTTAAGGCTATGATTCAGTGGCATTAATTCCATTCACACTGTTAGGCAACCATCACCACTATCTATCTCCAAAACCACTTCTTCTTCCTAAATAGAAACTCTGTGACCAGCAGCGGGAACTCCATTCCTCCTACTGGACCCTGGTAACTTCTAATCTTTCTGTCCCTTTGTCTAAATATTTCATATATATGGTATCATACAGTCCTTTTGTGCCTGACTTAGTTCACTTTCCTCAGTGTTTTCTAGGTACCATATTGAAGCATGCCTCATAAGTTCATTCCTCTTCATCAATGAATAATATTTCACTGTATGGATATATACTTCTGTTTATCCATTCATTGGTTGATGCACAGTTGGGTTGTTTTCACCCTTTTTGGTTATTGTGAATGAAGCTGAAGTGAATATGGGTGTACATTTATCTATTTGAGTCACAAGTATCTGTTTTAAGTTCTTTGTGGGTTTTTTCCCACTTTTTATAAGTTCAGTAACTTCTTATTTCTTCTTCAGTGATCCCTTCTATTGCCATTACTATAGCATTGTGACAAAGCACTCCAAAACGTTGTGTCTTAAAGCAATGACAATGTTTGTAAATCTATGACTTGGGTCTCAGGCAGATAATTTGCTTCTGTTTTACACAGAGCCCCCGGGGCAGCTCAAAGCCTGGGAGCTTGAGCCTTCTCACGACTTGTTCATATGTCTGAGCCTAGACTGGGAAGACGTGAAGAGCTGGGGAGCCGAGCACCAATACAGTTTCTCCATCTTGACAAAGTGATTCAAGTCTCTAAAAGCACATGTCCCAGGAGGGAGAGCCAGGCAGAATCTGTGTTGTCTTTATGACCTAGTTTCAGAAATTGCTCACCATCCCATCACCACATTCAACTCTTTAGAATGCAGTCACTAAGGCCAGATCGTATTCCATCATCTGTGGAAAAGTGACAGAGATTTTGAAGATGCTTCTTAAAAGTCCATCCTTGATAACAGTGTTATGTTATTCCTATTAGGATCCTATTGATTATAAAATTCAGAGACCCATGTTTTCTCTTAGGAAAATCATGGAAACCCCAAATCAGGAGTTGGAGGTAGGAACAGGCTTGGTTTGATAGTATTACTTGCTTCAAAGCAGCTCCCAGCACTTCAAACACAAATAAATGTTAGTAACTGCTCCCTATAGAATTCCATCGTTAAGATGGCTTAGCCATGAACTGCAGGTCTTCTACTTTTTGTCTTTTCTGCCTTTGGATGAATAAAACCTCTGCTATCTAGTTAGAAACCCAAGACAGAAATTTGTATCACTTTGCCTCATTCTTTTTGCTTCAGGCCATATCCATTTTGTTAGCATAGGCTGCTTTCCAATTTCACATGATCAATTGGCAGTGGGATATAAAAAACCACTTGGATGGCCCAGGAAGGTTGGGGGCCTGCTGAACGGCAGATTTCTTCATAAGAGGCAGACCATTAAAGGTGTTATATATTTCCAGGAGAAAGTTGGAGTCAATTGTCATTTTTAACTATCAACTAAATCCTTAAATTCAGTTGAAAGAGTCAGATGAAGTCATAGTGTAAGCTTTGGATCAGACTCTGATTTTGCCCCTGGGTGACCTTGGAAAGCCACCAAGTTATATAATTTTAGCCCTGGAAAAGACTTCGGAGGTCATCTCATCCAACTCCCTCTGTTCACAAGAACCTCCTCCACAAAAGTCTAGCTTCCTATTCTCAATTTACCATGTCAATAGCTAAACCCTTATATCTTAGTCTATCTGAAATTTTCATAGTAGCATTCAATATGTATTTATTCAGAAGCATTGGGGGAATTTAGGGAGCTTCTTAATTTAAAACTTGAGTGTTAATCAGATATTAAATTTCCTAAAAAGTTTATGTATTTCAAGGCTCCTTCTATCCCACCTATATACCAATTTACCAATTTTGAAAAGCCAACTCTCAAAAAGGTCATCATGTCAGAAGGTGATGAACAGTTGAGCCAACCACTCCATCAGGAAACAGTGCTGCTATACACCATTGTACTTTTAGTTTATATAAAGTATAAAACTTTGAGGTTGCCCAGATATCATTTTAAAACCATCAAAAATAATATTGCCATATCCTTTAAAAATAAAAGGAAACTGATTCTATTTTCTACTGAGTTTAAATAGCACCAGTAAAGTAGAAATGAAGGAATTGCCTGGACAAAAGATGGTAAAGGAAGGTGAAATGACCATCCATGTGGAGACATGAAAAAAAAATCCTCCTCTACCACTTTCACTGGTTCTCGTGCTCTGGAAGGTGAATGGCAGAGCAGAGAAAGTGGTGAATTTCACTGTTCACTCTTAGACGTCTCTCTCTTCTCTTGCTTCCTCTGAATAAGTTACTTGTTTCTTCACACCTGACTCTCAAAAAGCTAAAAGTTCTTTAGCAAGAACTAATATTTTGGATCTGTCCCTTGGGGAAATCTGCTCAAGAGGTCACCATTACTTCCATATCAAAGGTCAAAGAGGTGTTAGCATCAACTGCTTGCAATAGCTATTTTGGGATCAATTTCTGTTTCCATAGCATTGGTCTCATTGAAGGTCTATGGCATCTCTCCCTATGGCTACCTTTTCCCTGTCCTCATCAATGTCGTGCCCAAAATTGTGAAACTCCTCAGTACATTCCACTGTTTGCCCTCTATCTCCTGCTGATGCTCAGTTATTATTGCATGATCCATTAACACTGAATATAAATCTTTCCTAAACTTGCTACTATTCAATTATTTTTTTACACACCTTCAGTAAATCTAATTGCATTTCCCACAAGTATTGATCCATTTTTTCTTAATTCCTACAAATGTTACACCACTTCTCTTTATAATCAAGACACAAAAGCCTCAGAGGATGAGAATAGCATGACCGGAGCACTTGCCCATGTGCTCGGAACTGTGCTAGGTTGTGTGGGGAGGCAGTGGTTTGAATCATGGTCTTTCTGACTCTCTCGTGGCTGCATTTGCACTGGAAACTTCTCATGCAAAGGTGCAGCTCAAGATGGCCCAGTTGCTATGGTGACGCCACCCAGAGGAGGCTACATGCAAAGGTGTGCAGCTGTATCAGTTGAGACGGTGAGCTCAAGCACCAGCTCCGGGGGATACAAAATCCTAAGTGTAATAAGACAACTAATGTCTCGCCATTCCTGCATCCTTCATATTACTCACTTTGCAGAAACTTTCCCACAAATAACATTTTGATGACAAAACCTATACAGTAAATGTGTTGAGCTAGCTCTGGGTCAGTCAGACCCAGCCTCCATCAGGGCTTGGCTGCCCACCTGGCCCCAGCCTTTTCTCTCTCTGTGTGCCTGTTTGTCTTCATTCCCCATCACCCCTCAACAGTTTCTGAATTAGTGGCCATGCTCGTCATGGCAAGATTGCATGCATAACTTTCTTTTTTTTTTTTTATTTAGTATGTTTATTGTTTGCATATTGAAACTTTTTTAAAAAGTTAAAGAGGACTTCAATAAATAGAGAGATATACCATGTTTATCTATGAGAGAATTCAAAATTGTCATGATGTCAATTTTCTCAAAAATGATCCATGAAGCCTGTAAAATTCTCAGCATTAATCATCCTGTCCATGCCTGTACCTCCACCCTACACTAAGAGATTATACTAAATTTTATTATTGGTTATACCGGTCAACGTTTATTTCTTTATGATGATACTAGTGCCACTTAAAATGCATACCTAGAAAGTTCAACTTCCAAAAGAATGTGCTCATTCCTCCAGCCAAAACCTGAGTAAAGGCCCCTGACTTGTTTCTTCTTAGAGCAAGGACTTTAGACAACTTAGAATTTGGGGCTGGGGATATACCTCAATTGGTAGAGTGCTTGCCTTGTATGTACAAAGCCCTGGGTTCAAACCCCAGCACCACAAAACAAACAAATAAGTAAACTTTCCTTACAATCTTAATCTTTTCTCCACCCTTCTGATATATAAATTTTCTACAATCAAGAAATATCTCTTCAAGAATCTGGGTGTCATCTCATTGGAATAGAAGTATTTAGTGCATTAGATCTGATTACTCATAGTTCCTGGGCAGGATAGGAGCCTAACTTTGGGGAAAATTATGTTACAACCTCAAAAAGGTCATAAAGATTTGTTTCTTCTCCACATAAAGGATAAGCACATAATAGTAAAACAAAAACATAATCACATTGACTAATCTGTTCCCCCTTAAGGTCCTCCACTATTCTTTTTTTTTTAAATTTTTTTATTAGTCTTTCTTACTTCATCCTTGTAACAATGCTCCAGGTTTTGTGCTGCTTTTCCTTTCTTTACAGAGGACAGCATTGAGTTTCATAGAGATAAGTGACTTGCCTAGGATCAATCAACTGAGTCCTGGCAGAGTAGTGACTCCCAGCCATTTTCTGACCCATGCCAAAGCTAGAGCTCATTCCGCCACACCACATAGGTTCCCTTTGAGAGGGGATCTCTGAAAACTGTGCAACTCTCCACTGAGAGCCTCTTGCCTCTCACAGTGCACCCACTTCTCTGTTTTATATAACCTCTGTGGTCACACCTATTTCTCCTTCTTGCCATCACTCCTAACATATTGACCTTCTGGAGTACAATCATTTGCTCCTGTTGTGCTATAGATCCTATTCCCTCCCTGACCTAAAAACCTAGTCCATTACTATTTCCTGTTTCATTGGTGGTGGTGGTCTCTTTCCTCTTTCCTCTTCTATAAGCATGTTCAAGGCTTAAGTATGTGTGGGGGAGGGATGCTTCCATTAGCCCTACTCCACTTACTTCCAGAGTTAGAACCCCCTTCCTTTCCTCCCAGACTTCTTAGAGTGACAATGTGTCCTCATTCCTCTTCCTTTATGATACTCCTTTTTAATCATAAGCAGGTATTTATTTTTTCCATTTTTTTTTCTGAATCTAAAAAATGATCCTGTTATTTTGCTACTTCAGTATATTGATATGGGGAATTACATTGTTTAAGTTTGAGTGATGAACCAGCCATGCTCTAGGAATATATTGTACATTTTATCCACTGGATTTTAAGTTGCTAATATTTTGTTGGGGATTTTTCTTATCTATGTTTAGGGGGAGATGTTAGTCTTCAGTTTTATTTCCTTATATCATATTTAGATTGCATATTAGATTAATTTTGGCTTCATAAATAAATTAGTATGTATTACCTCCTTTATTTTATGGAAGAGTTCATATAGAATTAGTTTTCCATAAGTATTTGGTGTAATTTCCAGTGAACTCTCCTCACATACTGGTTTCTTTGTTGGAAGAGTTTTAATTAGGAATTCAACTTATTTAATAGTATAGGATTATTAAAACATTCTAGTTCTTCTTGAGTGAGCTTTGGTGGCTTTTAAGAAATCTGTCCATTACCTCTAAGTTGTCAGATATATTTACAAAGACTACTTAAAATACTCCATGATGTTCCTTTTAATATTGTCAGGTTTTATGGTGATAATTCCTTTTTTATTCCTGGTGTTTGTAAATTACGTTTTCTCTCTGTTTTCTTGGTCAGTCTGGCTAGAGATTTACAAATTTTATTTATCTTTCCAAAGAAACTGATTTTTATTTCAATGATTTTCACCACTGTTTCTCTTTGTTTCCAACAAATTTTTAACCCCTAAAAAATCTGTTCTTCTTACCACTTCACTGAAATATGCCCCAAAGGTCCCCAATGATATCTCAATTAACAAATGGCAAATTCTCTTCATAATTTCATACTACTAATCACCCTCTCATTTTTAAAATTCTTTTGTCCATGGGATTCCATGACAATTAACTCTGCTATCTTTCCTTTTTATTATTTCTTCTCATTACTTCTCCCATTACTTATTTAGTTTGTTTTTTAATCTCCTCTTCCTCTCAGCCAATTTCTTCTTGATTATTCCACTTACTACTCTTACATTCTGATCTGTATGCAAATAACTCAAATATTTTTCTCCATCTCTGACTTCTATGATGGTAAGAAATTCATACAAATTTTATGGCTAGCTTGAAAGTCCTGCTGGGTTCCTTAGCTATGTATCTCCAAAACTGAACTTTTGTCACTACCCATCTCTTTCCACGTATAAGGTATTTGGTCATCAATGTGGCATTTTACAAGGTTATTCATGATATCTTTATCCTTGGTAACAAGGTAAACAAATGTGGATGAGATGTAAAAACAGGTGAATTTGCAACTGGTAGAGTATTTTCAGCAAACATGGAAGGTTCCTCATATGAATTATTCATTATCCGTCTCCCGCAGTGGACCATTGGCTATAGGGGATATAGATCAAGCCTGCTGCTTCACCATTGTGATATAGATATCCACATAGCTATTCAGAGAGAAGTAGAGAATCCATGCTAACTATTATTGTGGTTGACATGATGTTGTAAGAAATTTGAAATGAATAATTTTCAGTTAGAGAAAGAGGGCCCAATAGTTTCCTGAAGAAAGATTTTCTACCTAACAAAGTTGAGATATGAATAATAGATAATAATAGCTAATATAGTTTAGGGTTTACTATGAATCAGGAACCATGCAAAAGGTTACTTATCTCACTTAGTCCTCAGAATGCTGTGAAATAGGAAGATTACTATGTAAGATTATATATGGTGAAAATGAGGCTTTGAGAGGTTATACGACTGCCCAAAGTCACATAGCTGGTCAATAATTCCTGCAGACCAACATCAAACCTCGAAGTCATTATCTTATCCAGATTCCTTGTATTTCAATATAAATAACCAACTTCACAATCATGAGATGTAGGAAATATGGCTTAGCAGTGTTTAAAATCTTTTTTAAAATTTCTTTCTCTTTTTATATTTTTATTTCTAGAGTAATGGGATTGGACCCAGTGGTGCTACTTCATCCCCAGCCCTTTTTATATTTTAATTTGAGACAGGGTCTCATTAAGTTGCCAAGGTTGGCCTCAAACTTGCTATCCTCTTGCCACAGCCTCCTTAGTCTCTGGAATTATCGATGTGCAAAAGTTTTTGTTCAAAAATAAATTAAAACTAAATTGTTGTATTACATGGTCCCTAAAGAATTGAACATCATCTCTGTCTTCATGTGTGTATGCATGCACGTGTGTATGTTCATTCATATATGTTATATATATATATATGGAAGGAAACTCAAAAACTCCTTAGTCTTACATTTGGGAAGAGAAGCTTCAGATTTTCAGGTTTTGGGGACAGGGAGCTATCCAGCCATTCAAAAAACTGTTCATGTGAAGTCTCTTTTCTGTAGTCTTCAGGGATGAGCCATCGCTATCAGTAGTGGTGAATGACACTAGGGCAGATTTCCAGCCAACCAGGAAAACCCGTAAGCTCCCTCTAGCCAGAAGTACAGAAGTCTTCTGGCAGGGCAGGGTACCACGTCAGGCATGTTAGAGGTGTGACCAGAAACCAGGACTCTGCCTTCGTGATTCTCCTACTCTGCTTCTATCTCTATTGAACCAGTCTCAGCTCTGCTACCCTGACTCTTGTGTCCCCAGTGGGCTATTTCTACTTGGCCTTCATCGCTTGAGGATTTTTCCCTCCTCTGCAACACTCAACCCATCCTACTGTTTGAACACCCCAAATTTCCTCACACTAGAACGATACTTGGAACCCAAACCCACTGGCCACTTAGCTGGTTCTTTGTCCAGACGTGGTTCTTTAAGGGAAGATGACAGTAGGGAGCAAAATGGGTACAGGCATTGGATGGGGCAGCTGGTTGGAGGACTGTATCACGCCATCCATCTCTGAGAGTCTCCAGAAGAGCTCTTCCTCCTGACTTCTGGTTCTGTATTTTCTGGGGTTTTCCAGGTCTCCCATGCTCAAAGCTTGGGCCCTGAGCTCAAGTCCTCTGCCTCTCTCTCCCCTTACACCCAAGACTTACTAAATACTCCTTGAAAATGTCACTCAACTTTCAGTTCCCACAGTAACCACCCTACTTCAAGAACCCTCAAAACTTCCCTTCTAGATTCTTTTAATAGCCTCCAGTTAAAGCCCCTATTTTCTACATCTTCTCCCTAGTTCTCCAGTTTTCTGCCCCAGTCCAACTTCTGTGCTACTCACAGCATAGCTTTCCTGAAACTCTGCTAAAACATTTCACCTTTTTGCTTAAAAACCTCCCACTTGCTTATCAAATAAATTTCAGATTTCTTAGAATACTAGTCAGAATCCAACTCGAATCTATCTTTCGCTACTTACTCATCTTTTTCTCACCCTCAGTACCCAACCCAGCTTCACTCAGGATAGCTTCTGGCATTTGTTATACACTCAAAAAAATATGGAATGAATTTATGAATGAAGAAGGATATCTCCATTAACAGAAATTCCAGGAGATGGACACTAAGTTTTTGGAACAGAGATGTCCTTTAAAAGAGTCCTTATGCTAAATCTGTAGAGAAAACTGAGTTCCTCTTTATGAGATTGTTTGTTAATATATGTGCATGCTGGGTGTGCTGAGGACTGGCCACCTGCAGCTCAGGATGGGAGAGGTCGAACAATACCATAGTCTCTGCTAGAGACTAATTGATCCATGAAAGCTAATGGAAACCATGAAGCCTATTATAACCAACTCCTTTGAGGACCTGGAGTCTGGTCCAATTCTAAACAGGTCAGTCACACCATCCCCACCCAGGCTCTCTCCTGGAAGCCTTGCTCCTGCTCACTCCTCACCTCCTTCCTAAACAAAGTTTGTCCTCCGTCTTCCTCCACGCCCCTCACAACTTATTCCATCTCTCTTACATTTTACTGGATTCAACTTAATAACAAATTGCCTGTTGCCTTTTGGCATAGCTCCTTCTGCCTCCGGTAGTTTCTTGCCTGACAAAGACACAAGACCTAGAGGCATCTCTGAACATTCATTTGAGCCAGGGATAAGCATATCTACAAGCATATTCGCTCTCAGGTTCTTAGCATAAGGACAAGGTAGAATTTTGTTTTCAAGCTTTGTTTCAAAACAAATCTGGAAAGAGATGCCACCTGAGTCTTGTGGCTGCAGTTCAAAGCACCAGCGGGCCTCATGGGCCCCAAAACAGCATCTCAAGCACTTCAGCTCCAAATACATGCTGCTGTATCTTTGCTCACTTCACACTAACCACAGGGAGACAGCAACACGGAGCGCTGTCTCTGAAACAGCCTCACCTTGTTGTGCCCCACAAACCAGGCTGAAACCACAACATCCTTCTCCTGTGCAGCACACTTCACCGTGCACTCTGGAGGGGGAGGGCTTACTCTTCTTCTCCCACCACTTTCACTATTTGAGCCCATTTCAGGGCAAAGTCCTTATAAATGAAGATGAAACTTTACTGCCATCCTCTCCTCAAAGGGGTCTAAGAATACTCTGGATTATAGAGCATCACTTAGCTTTTTGGCAGTACAGGAGCCCCTTACAATTTACCTCTGCCTTTTTAGGTAGCCAGTTGATCCATTGTGCTAGTTGCATGGGTTGGAAAGTTTCTTTAAAATTCTAAGAGGTCACTTGTAAAAATATGCTGCTGTTGTTTTTAGGGGGACCAGTTTCCTCCAAGCTAATGACCATGTTTCTACACTATTGCGTTTTCCTAAAAGAGGTGGAAGAGGTAGCTAACAGGTATCCATAAATACTCATCAGATCTTTGGCATGTGCCAGCCACTATTCTAAGCATCTTGAAAGATTTAGCTTATTTAATCTTCCTCTGTAGGCAACCATATGAGGTAGATATGTTCTTGATATAGCAAAGACAGCTCAGCCTGAAAGGGTTAAAAATCTCAGCTAACCCATACAGCTAATAAGATGCCAAGATTATCACCCAGGAAGGAATTTGTGTCCAGAGCCTCTGACCTTAAGCACTCTACAGGAATGGCATGCTTCTCAGTCACCTGTGTGTCAGGTGGAAGTGTCACCAAATATAACTAAGTGCATAAAATTGCCAAGAGCTTCCCTGAGTCAAGGACGGGTCTCTCCAATGCTTTGCTTTTTAAGCATCTGCTATCCACTGACAGAACCTTGCTGTGAGAGTCTTTGCTTGTGAACTTGGATTCCTTTGACCAACAAACCTGATGTTTTTCTAGTTACCTGGCTCTCCTCACTTGTGTTCCTAATGTTTCTTCCTCCCCTCTTACTCTGAGCTCATGTTTTTGACTGCAGTACTCCTCTGTTTGAACATCTCTCCTCACCCTATGCAGTCCACCCCCCATCCAGCCTCTCATCTCCACAGGAAGGGTTTACTAAAGTTATCATATGGTTAGTCCCCACCAAAATGTGGATGTGAGGCTTGGTGCCCCAGGGGGCAGTGTTGGGAGGGGATGCCTTTAAAAGGTGATTGAAAGGATCATGAAAAGGGATCAATGTTTGGTTTTGCATGAATGAGTTGTCAATGTTCCAGGATTGGATTTGTTACCCTGACAGCAGATTGGGGTAAAGTGAGTTGGGTTCCCTTTGGCTCTTCTTCTGGCTTCCTCTCTCATGGGGCAACTTCCCTGTCTCACCTACACATTCCTGCCATGTAATGCCATCCACCATGTTATGACACAGCAAGGGGTCCTTGCCAGATATAGCAACCTGATCTTGGATTTCTATTCTCTAGAACTGTGAGCCAAGTATACCTTTCTCTTTTATAAATCACCCAACCTCGGGTATTTTGCTGTAACAATAAGACTAAGACAGGGTCTACAACCTTTGTACTGACAAATACTTTAGACAAATAACAGTGAGACAAATAAACCCCCAGAATACACCTCCCAAGCAAAGCCTTATACTGCAGAGGGTATACTATACTGCAAAGCCCTATACGGAATGATAAATTAAGATTGTTCTGTAAGAAGAACAATTTAGGGCCAAATAAAAGAGCGTGCACTATGACTGAATTTCTCAGATTTCTCCAACTATGTGATGAAGAGACCATTCAACACAAAGGCCTAGGTTACAAACACAAATGCTAGAAAAATGGCTGATGACTTAAAATATGTGGACAGTCATTTTAAAAAATGACTTCTTCATTTGTTTTTTAATGGCTTCACTTTTTAAATAGAACACAGGCTAGATTTCACTTTTGTCTTTAATTTTTTCTGAAGGAAAACAACACAAGCATTATAGTCACCAGCAATCAACCTTCATCCCCAGTGCCAGGGAAGTCACAGGAGCAGTGACAGCTGTGATGCACACTAATGGACTGCTATCAAGTGTTGTGTGGCCCCAAATTCAGATTTTTATGCAAAATGTTTTAAATGTAAATATTGAGAGCTAACTTGAATATTTCCTGGTACCATGTGTCCCAACTTTGTGTAAGCCAAATAAATATGATTGGGGGCTTGTGTGGGGACTGGGGTTATCAGTTGTTCACCATCAGATTTTCTAAAGGGGGTCATTTCAAGCAAGTCAGAAAAGGGCTGACCTTAACATTAAGAGGAGAGTCTTCAAAGTCAAGGCTTCATAGTTTTACACCATGTGCCCACAATTCACAGTAGTGAAATTATTGGACAAGTCTTGGTGCCCATCAACAGATGAGTGAATGAAGATAGTGTGCTATATGCACACCATGGAGCATGATTTGGCCTTAAAAAAGAATGAAATGTCATTTGCAAGAAAATAGATGGAACTGAAGATCCTCATGTTAAGCAAAATAAGTCAAATTCAAAAAAATAAATGTGTCTCTATATGTGGAAACTAGAGGGTAAAAAAGACCTAAAAATAGAATGGAGAATATTAGATAAGAGAACAGGAATCAGGTAGAGGAGACAGGGAAGAACAAGGAGGAGGTATGGAGGCTAGAAATCATCAAAGTATGTTACATGCGTGTACAAATATATCACAATGAAACACTATTCTGTATAATTATATGCTCTAAAAATAAAAACCATGTCCCCAGGCCACCACGAGTTCATCCAGTACTCTTGTGCCTCCTCAGTAGGTATCCTCTGGGAGGATGAATTATAAAAAGACAACCCTTCCTTCAGTCTGATGCAGCACCATGGCAGGGCACCACAGATTGGCCAATGGTGTTCATCCTTATTTTCCTCTCAACTGGTTGCCTTTTTGCAATGTAACCATCCAACCATGTGCATCAACTTGAAATGGCCCCACTTGGCATATTTGGACACTCAAACCATGTGAGTAAACAAATTTTTTAAAATGAAGAAGGAAAACAGTCAGCAGCCAAGTTCTCCAGCTGTTGTTCTGCAGTTCTGAGGCTTCCAGAAATTTAACCTCTGGAATTCTAGACGAGCCCAGCTGGATCAGAATCTGCAGATCGTCTTCTCTTTGGCTGCACCTCCTACCCCTGCTAAACACAGAAGAGTAGAAGAGAAATGTTGCACATATGCGTGGGATGAGGTTGAGTCTTGAAGAAACCTGGAAGTGGAAAGTAGGACAGACCCTGAGAAGAAGCACACAAACATGTTGCATGATCTCTTGTTGCACCCTGCGTTTGCTTACAAGTTCCTTTGTATTAGAAGGATGTCTAGCAATGCACTTTTACGTGTCTCTCAGTTTTAAATGCAAGACTAAACGGAAATGGAAAAACAGGCACAGCTTCCTGTAGCCACCCCTTCTCCTATAACCAGGAACAAAGAGTCAGGTCACTGAAGTAGCACTTACTAACCACTCACATATCAATTGCAATAGAACTATTATCAAGAAACCATAGTTAGTGGGCCCATTTCTAAAGTGACTGCAGACCCACTTTATAAGGCACTCTCTTCCTCTCATGGACATTCCCCAAAACCATAAAGATGGCCAGATCTGTTCCCCAAATTCCTGTCACTCCGTCTTTCTATAGCCACCTCACATCTCCTTTACCCTTTGGGGAATAAAATAAGGCTTTGCAAAAAACGAAGTGCATCCTGAAGACTTTATTACCAAGGCTAGTGGAGGTCAGGGAGAAGCCTACCCTTTGCTCTCCTCTGATCTACTCTTCCCCCATCTATCCCTGGAAGTAGCCACCAACGCCAAGCACCCATGCAGCTGAGCTCTCTTGGAAGCAGCTCTGCAGGGCACTGGACCTGGAGAACAATCTCCTTCTCCCTCAACCTTCCTGTGAGGCAATAACCACTGCTCTTCCCCACACAGAATGAAACTGTTCTCCCTTTCCACTCCAGAGAGAGCAAGAGGAAGTGGCTAAAGACAGGGCAGGACTAGCCTTGCCTTGATGCACTTTGTTCCTGGAAGTGCCACAGAGTTGAGGAGATAATATCTGCTTACCCATGAAACTCTCATACTTGAGATCCAGGGCTCAGAGAAGTTCAGGCCATAAACCATTACTTCTCAATAACCTAGAGTTCCCACTGTGGATGGAACAAAAACCCCAGCATAAGCTTCATCTGGGACTTAGAAGCCCACATGCTGGAGGTAAAATCCTGGGACAAAATGTAATTTGAGCATAGAAGGAATCAGAACCCAGCAACTAGGTTCTGTGATATTATCATGGCTGCAGTATATTTTCTGCTGCTTGGATTTGTCTTCTAACAAATCTCCCTTATGCCCTTGTCATCATAAAGAGAAGAAACTCAAGTTAAAGGGCCTGCCATATCACCAACACCTGAGACTTGGTGCCTCTCCAGGGGAATGACCTTCAAAGAAGAGAGTCTGTCCTTTCCCTCCAACCAGAGGGAATGTCATGCAGTTTTACCCCTCTACCTTAAACACAATTGCTAGTTGCAGCTAGAGACAAGTGCCCTCTGGGAGCAGAGAGGGAGATGCTCTGCTGGAGGGAAATATTCCTGGTAGCAGGCAGTGGTGCCCAAAGAAGGGGGCAAAACTGATGAAAAGTCAGAGATGACTCTTTCACAGCAACCAGATTCGTTTGTGAATACATGAGCATAATCCTCTTCCTGAAAAAAAAATTTGAGCAACAATTTTTAGGAGGCTAGTGGTCCTGGAAGTGTGAGTTCAAAGGTCAGAGAAATTCCAGTTGTCACCTTAAGGTGGTAAACTTGGAAAAACTAGATTTATAAGACTCATGTACTTGAAAACTTCAGAGTCTGTTTAGAACTTCCATGTATTTTCAATGTATCCTGCATGAAATGTTTCCTATGAACAAGTTATCTATACAATGAATCCCTGAGGTAGAGGAGAAGTTATCATTGTAGGAAGATTTCTGGGAACCAGCAGGTTGGTAAGGATGCTCCATTTGCTAACCCAAAACAGTAGGGCTGCCTCCCCTACTCCTTCAAGACTCACTCCAACTTTGATGTCAGGAGACTTGCTTGCCAGCTGTCTGATTTTTAGCAAACCTAAAAATCCATTTATCATAGGAAGCTGACATTTTTAATGCAACTTCTGGTGTCAGGAAATCTTATAACATTGAAAAATTAACAGTGGGATGGTGATCACAATTTAAGCTGTGAGACTGCAGAAAAAAGTTTGAAAGTTTCCTATGACACTGACTCACTGTCTGCCCTGCCAAATGTTTCCTGTCAAACAAACCCTCATTGACATCACTACATTTTCATATCCTCAAAAGGCAACTTATGTGGCTTGGAAATTTTTCCCTTACCACCACAACTCTGAAATAGAAGCACACTAACGAGAGCACACATGGGACCCAGGACCACCCTCTTCATGGAGATTTGAGGGTGAAAAGTTGTGGTCACATATACAAAAAGTTGCTTTTTATAAAAATGCCCCATAGGTGATATACTTGCACAGAGAAAGTCCGACGTTACAAATGTACAGCATTGTGTGGTGAAAAGCCAGTCCCACCCAGGCTTGTCTTCAGTTCCCAAGTTCTCTACCCAAGAGTCAATCACTGTTGATACTTTCTTAATTATCCTTCCAGGAAAGATGTTTGATAAATATGCCTCCAATTTAGTGGACTGAAAGTCATTTAAAACAGTCATCTTTTAAATGATAAAGTGCATTTTAGTCACCTGGGAATATTATTAAAATTCAGGTTGTAAATCCAGAGCTTTCTGGTGTAGGACTTCGAGTCTGCAGCTCTAACAGGCTCTGGGCGATGCCGGAGCTGCAGGTCCAAGAGCCATGCTTGGAACAGCAAGTGTTGAGACATTACTTTTACTCTAATACATGCACGTAAAAATGTGAATTAATATGAGCTTTTTAAAAGTGCAAACCTGTGAAGTTTATTAAAATTAAAAATATTTGAGGACTTCAACCCCCAAATCCCACGCATGTGTATGTATGAATATATACACATTATTTTATACATAATATATATTAGCAATGACAATAAATGGGAAGCAAAGTTCTTCTTAAATGGAATTTTAATATACTCATATCATGAGGCATTGTGCAATCATTTAAAAAAAGAGAGAAAATGTATTCAGAGGTAACTATTTATTTAGAGAAGTTTCCACATGGTATTATTGTTGAGTGTATATAAGCCAGGTTCAGTCTTAATTATGTATTAAGTCATCCTATTTCCACAAAATTTGAAATAAATGCATGTTTGTGTTTACATATATGTATGTGTGTAGTGCCTGCACACAAGTGTATGCTGTATATGATTCTGTGAGCATATAGGAAAATATGAAAGATACACACCAAGTTATTAACCTAAATTGAAGGGGTAGGAAGTAATTGTGGGTAAAACGGCAAAAAAAAAAAAAAAACCGAACAAAAAGAAAATGAGAGGAAAATTGCATCAAAGCAGCATGTTTGATATCATATTTATTAAAATTATACATATGTAAACTTTATATATATGTATATATAAAAGATCCTTATGTATGTTATCAATAACAAAGTCAGTATACATTTTAAGATTAAAGTGTGATACTTCAATGATCTCAGAACACGTCCTTCCTTTGTCAGTTTATTAAATGACTTTGCTATGAATATTCGAGAATCTTTGCTGAGGTCATTGGTGCCTATATAGTACCAATTGCTCTTCTGCAGAAAAAGTTTTAAAAAGACAGTGAAGACTGATATCTCCATAATGATCAAGGAGGCTGTGATTAGGGAATCCCCCCAAATCAGTTACTCTTAAAAGAAGTCACTGTAAAAAGGACTAAATCCTCTCAAGATCTCCCTTGAGGGATAGGTACCCTCTGATTGCTTTCCAGATGGCTGGGAGATCGCCTCCTGTCTGTGACACCCTTCTCTTCCATGCTTCTTCTCCTGCTCACCCCACAACTCCCTGACTCTGAAGAAACAAACACCAAATTAGCAGTATACCCCACACCGTAGTGCAGAATGTGGGGCAATTATCAATGTAAGTGAGACACATACAATTTGAAGTCTTTTTATCCTTAGTTAAGAAACATATTTTTTTTTCCTCCCCACCACTTACCCACATCTGAACACAATCAGACAGACATCTAAATACACAAGTAGCAGATCAGTTAGAAAAAAATACAGCCACGCTGCATTTTGTTTTGAAGATTTTCAGATATTATCAAAGATTGTTTCCAAGCCACAGTCCTGGTTTTATAGTCCAGGGCAATGCTTTAACTATTTCAGAAATGGAACTAAATATAGGTTTGTAGTTCTTCCTTTCATAATACCTAGAACAGATTTTAGTTTGACCTCAATGCAAAGCTACCAGAACTAAATAAATATGTCATTTAGGGCAGTCAGGTACTATCACCCAAAATGTTTATGTTTTATGGGAAATTTAAAAGTACTGAGACATCTGAGCATTCCAAACATCTGCTATGTGTTTCCTTCTTTTCTGAGAAGATTTTTTTTTCCCTACTAGAAGTTTCTAACCATGGATTAGGACAAAGACAGTCTTCCTTGTCTCATATTTTTTGTAACCTGCATTAACTTTTCTTAAAGGGAATTTTAATATACTCATACCATGAGGCATTGTGCAATCATTTAAAGAAAGAGAGAAAATGTTTTCAGAGGTAACTTACAGCAATGTTGATGGATAGTATACTGTTACTTAGGGTTTGTTAAAGAAAGTCTACTCCAAGTGTATGTAAATATTTCTTCCTCTTTGTTAAATAACTTTTCTTGACTTCATCTTTGAGAACCAAATGTCAACCACCAAGCAGACAAGGAGACCCCAAACCTACATGGAGGAAAATGTAAAGCCCATTATTAAGAACAACTAACAAATCCATGGCCTCTGGTGCATTGTAATTTTTCCCCCAACCAAATACTGACCTAGAAATGGGCTGTAGTGACCAGGTTCACCTCTTCCCCAGGAAGTATTTGCTAGGCTAGGAAGACATACGATGATAGAGCCTGCTCAGACTCCCGGACCTCAGCATCCGATGAATACTAAGATTAGCTGAAAATTCTGAATTATACACCTGTCCTCAGTTTCTGAAAATGTAACCAAACAATATAGCAGGAGGAGAAGGGATGATGAGCCATGGATTGAGGGACCCCCCCCCCACGATGAGACATATGACCTGCTACACATTTCAGGTGCTTTGCAACATGAGTAACCCCCTTATAACTAACTTCACAGCCTGTCAAATACTAACTTACACAATTTGACAGGGAAGACTTCATGGATTAGAGAAAAGCATAAGCAACATAATAGTCTCTGAGGAGTATAATTTTATTATTATTTTCAAACATTATACACATATGTTTACAAGGAGATGACAAAAGTGCTTCCTGATCAAAGGACATTTTTCATAAGACAACTTCTTTATTTTTTGATCAAGTTAATGTCTCTGAAATTGGAATGAACCTAACAATATCATCATAGATTTGGTGAACTGCAGTAAGAACAATATCAAATTCACAGGATCACAATTGTTCCCACAATTTGTTCTAAAGTAATTGGAAATGCTTGTAAAGTAAGTTGATCTCTTAATCATGCCATTTAAGGTTTTTTGTTTGATTGGTTTGGATGTGTTTCCTTTATAGATAGATAGTACTCAATGAATCCTCCCTCTAGGCTACCTAATTTATTGGAATTCTGGGTTATTTGATGCCACAGTCATATTATCAAAATTTTCACTATAATGGGCCCCATCTATCTGTTTCTATGCTGCCTTGAAGCCAGACAGGATGGTCTTGTCATTGGACCCAATTCCATTTGCGTGGATTGTAACTCATAGCTTATCACTGGGAGCAAATGTGGCTACCTGACTCCAACTTCTTTCCTCCTTGTTGGCTGTTACATAAATCTTTATTGTTGGAGCCGAATTACTTCTGAAACAAGTAAACTTGTGCTTAGCAGGACCATGACCTGACCTACTTTGGTGGGAATGTGCTATACCACTGAAAATCATTCACTACACCTATTTCCAATTCCACAAAGATTCTCTGAAACACATGCTGAAATAGAGTATGAGTTAAAATCATATGAAATTTCCTCTTCGATCAGACAGGAGCAAAATGACAGAAAACTGCTGCTATAAAATCTGATTTTCTGATACTTGAAGATACCATTTTCCATGATCTTTTTTCTTCTTGCCTATTCATAATGATTCATGATCATCCTTAAGAACCCAAAATTCCCCACTAGTTAACTTGCATGTCCTTTACATAAACAGTTTATTTTTTCTTACTAGAATGGTGACTCACATATGAATTAACTTTCTTTTAATCTCTGAACTTAAAAACTGTTTATACAACTTAATCAAATTATCTGATGTTCTATTCAAAGTATCATGTAAGACATTGCCTGAGTATCATATTTTTGGTACTGAACACTGCTGCACATGAAATGATCTACATTTAGAACAATTGAAATACAACTCAAAATGATACGACTTTAAGCTTTAGAAGTGTTCATAAGTTTGAAAATTGCCCAGAAAAATCATCTATCCATTCATTTTTATAATATCATTGCCAAAGTGCTGATTATATCAATTTTGGGTGTTCCCTTATTGGGGAAAATGTTTTTAACACCTAGAAACCACAAGTAGAGTGTCGGATTTAACAAAGTTCTTTGTTCCCACAATTTGTTTAAGAACAATTTGTAACATAAGCAAAACTGATAACAACACAGCTTTAGCCCAAAGTGCTGACTTAAACCATATGTTGGCTCACAGCTCCAAAGGTAATAGTTCTGTAGTAAGAAAAAAAAAAAAAAACTGGACTTCAGAAACCAAACCGAAGAGAAGTGTAGGGAGTTCTTTAAATTTCAATCAAAATTGGCTCAAGATTTTTATTGTTTTTATTGCCTCGAAAGCAAGACTAAACTCTACTCATTTGAAAACTCAGTCTCACAGTGCACCACTACTTCAAAGTGGCTAAGGCAGAATCAGCTTTTAGCACATCACAAAAACAAAAGCTGGTATGTCAAGACAAAACTATTATCTAACTGTGTAAACAGGAAAACCTGAACTCTCTGAAGTTTCCTACTTGAATACCTTTGGATGCTGTTCAGCAAGCATGTCGGTAGGTACATCATCAGGAAACAGCAAGAGGCTGACTTCAGTGGTTAACATAATGATTCTTGGACATAGTTACCACAAGATAACCAACATGGGAATGGTTGTAGCCAACAAGAACAGAGCCAATTTTGTGTTATCTGCACCAAATACAGGGAAGAAACTAAGGGAGACAAGGATAGGCCAAAACATGTTAAAAGATCATGAGTTGCCTTCACTGGAAATTGAAATGAGACTGTGAGCACAAATTGAGCCAGGTTAATTAACTATCCCTATCTTATTTTTAAACTTGAAACCAACCCATTTTCAGATTTGAAAATTTTAAATAAAAAGCTACCATGGAAAATACAGGAGTCTATTTTAGGTTGTAGAAAATGTACTAGGGCTCTCAAGAGAGTTGTTGATAGACATTTACTGGCACCCCCAATGCTGTTCTGTGATCTTAAACTAAGTAAGAGCCGAAGAACTTGGAGAGAAGTCAGAGAATCAATTAGACCACTAAAGGGCTGGGAGATGATGCAGTAATCAAAATAGAGATTCTGAGATGACTCTTCTTGGAAGTGAGATGTGTATGTGATTTAGTAATGTTCTCCATATATGTGGAAACTCACCTGAAAAGCTGGGAGTAGTAACCAGGAACATATGTTGGGGTTGATGAAGACCATGATGATGACAACAGCCCCAGGGAAGAAGTCAGCCCCACGTTGCCTGGCTCTTTAGGAGTTCTTGGCAATCTCAAGGCTCAGTCTTCTTCCACTGTAATGCAAGCCTTTTAGGGCATTCCTTCTTCGCTGGCAGATTTCCCACTGAAAGCTCTTACTTCTCTCTTTTGCCTAGGATTCTTCCATTCACCATTCAGAATTTTCAGGTTTTTCTTTCTATAAAAATTCTTATAATTTCGGCCACTGCAATTCTGAAGGCCCTGCTGGCATTCATAAGTGACTCTTGCTTACATTAGCGTCATCCCCTCAATTGCTTCATAAACAAACATTTCTTATAATCGCAAAACATCTACCTAGAAAGATTGAGGGAAAGAGGTAGTGACATTGGTTTCTTTTTTCATTGTTAATCAGAGAAAGACTGAAAGTGATGCTTTATGACTAAACTTTTAAGAAATGAGACTACTCAAGTCGTAGAGTCTTTCTCTGGAGTCTGTGGTTAGTATTAAGTTTATACATCCAACACTCTTTATTGTTATCTTGACTCATTTTTTTTTTATTTCCCAGATGGTAAATTTTAAAATTTCCATATACCTCTAACTTTAAACATCATGAAATATGCATTTGGGTTCCATATCTCAGTTCATGTGTGAATGTGAAACACGGCCATGAATTATGATCTTGATGACCAAAAAAGAGAAAAATGTTCTGAGCAACAATGAACTAAAATCGATGGGAACACAAGATGAAAACAAATAAAAAAGACCCTACATCAAGTACCAAGAAATTGACAATAAAAGGTTTTGTTGTTGTTGTTTATTGATTTTTTTTTTGCCAAGTAACAGGCAAACAAAAAACTGATATAAAGTAAAAAGAAGAAAAGATAAATATAGGGACTATTTGTCCTCTACACAGAAGTAGAAATAAGTGCAAAAGCCAGGGAAGACTGCTTACTTCACATCCTTCAGTCAATAAGCTGAATTTCTAAAATCACTCTAGAGAGTAATCAGCCTTGCTCCTTCTTCCCTGGTTGCCATTGCTGCTGGCCTCCTGAGACCATGTTAATTTGCATACAGCACAGGAGGCTGAAAGAGGCAAAGTTTAGTGCATTCTGTGTCAGACCTCAAAAAAAAAAAAAAACTAATTTGATGGCTTTTGTTTTGAATTGACTGATTTGGGGGATTGAAATATAAAGCCCAATGTTCTTGAGTTCAGAGGATGTGGAAGAAAACAGGTCTGATGGCCCAGCCAGTACTAACATCCACCATTTGCCAAAAACAAGCTATTTGCCAGGTTTCTGCTAAACACGTTAAGACTTCTAATTGCCCTTTGCATATTATAATAATTATGAACCATTATTATATGCATTTTAAAAAGTAGAAAAACTGAGACACAGAAGTGGCTTGTGCTTCTACGTTCTCTCTGTGGCCCTATAACCTCTCTGATGGGCTCTTCAGTTCTCTAATGGTCCTTAATCTTTGTGTTGCATTGTGATTATCTCTCTTAATCATTTATCCTCTCATTATTTTCAAATGCATGTGTTTTTAAACATAAGTATTTTTAAATTTTTTGCATATTCTTGATATCTGGTCCCCAATTATTGCTCAATGTTGTTTTTTTTTAATTAATGAATGATACTACAATTTAAGAATGCTCTTTAGAAGAATTTTGGTTTTGTGTTTTCTTATATCTCTTCATTTGTTCATTTCTTACTATGGATGTCCTTAAGTCTGAGTCAATCATTTACCCTAAGTTTTAGATTCTTCAAATATAAAATGAGAATTGCCTCCACTTATTTAGAAGGGTTGTACTGAAACATAAATAAAACAATAAATGCCTATACAAAGTAAGCAACCACAAAAAGGATTACTACAGAGTAATTTACTATCCTATCAGGAGTGAGACAATCAGTTCATTGAAAATAAAGAATAAAAATAGAATTATTTTTAAAAAATCATAATCTAAACATTGTTGACATTGAAACAAATTAATGTACATTCATTTCCAAAATCTTGACATAGACTAATTGTTTCTTTGAATTTAATTCCCCTTACTCAAGTTCAGTATTGTTTACCATGCATGTTCATAAGGTCCCATTGTGCAATTTATATATTCTCTTTATTTCAAGTAATGAACTATTGATATTTGTGCAATTGAGTAAACAATGCATTTAGATGATTATGTTTTTTGCTAACCATAACAATTGTCTCATGCTTATTTATTATCATATTTCAATGCAAAGGATACATCAATTTTATTTTTCAAACAATTCAAACACGTCTCATAAAACTAATAACTTTTATTTTACATTGATGGCTCATCAGTCCATTTCACAGTAATTCCATCTGACATGCACAAGTTTGCAAACCAACACAATTTGCTGTTAGTATATTGACACCTCTACTAATCAGAGTAACACCCCTTGGGTAGTAAGCATGCCTGAAGGGTCGACCATGGGAAGACCAGATTGGAAAGTTTGTGATATACAATTTATTGTATTGTTTTCCCTCTTAAAACACAACAGTCTGGGACAGAGTAAGTGAATGCTCTCTGTTATTTGACTAAAGTTAGAGAGAGAGAGAGAGAGAGAGAGAGCAGCTGAGTTTTACCTTGTTGGATCAATTTAATGGATTATTGATCCTATTCTACCTTCTGAATTCACTTGGAATAACAAGAGAAAGTGCAAAGAAAGGTAGTTGTGAAGAGAAAGACGGTGCCAAGACTGTTAAACCAAGGAGGAAGTCCAGGGAATTGAGGGCCAGAGTTTACACGCTGCAGAAATAAACTTTGTCTCTTTAAGACTTTGACTTGTCCCTTCCTGAGTTTACGCTGCTCATCTGTTTCCTACTTATTACTAATAACAAAACCACCAAAAAATGAAAAGATTAGATGTGTCCTTTGATTTCTGTAGTCAATCTTTTTCCTTTCATTTCATAACACCATAGAAATTACGTTCGAAATAATCTGGCTCCAAGTTTTTCAGACAAAAGTTCTTAAGAATAAGCTTTTCTTTCCAAAATGAAGTTTTTAAAAGAGTTGCAAAGTTGATAATAATAATAATAAACCAAGAGACCTGTACTAATTATAGAGGAGACAGGTGGCGCTGTTGTTACCCTCTACCAGCGACCCTTATGGACCTTTCAGCTGAGTGAAACCTAGAATACACTTTTGAAAACCTTCTTTCTGAATTTGGCCAATGGAAAATCAATCATATTGGGTGCACGCTCACACACACAAACACACATACAAAGGCACTGATGAATAATTTATTGCAAGTTGGCTGAAAATATGGAGCAGAGCTATTACATAGGACAATATACAATAGGTGGCATTAGACTCAAAGGTCTATACCATATGGCAGCTGCCACATTGGCTCATTGGCCTCTTTCCTTAGTCCCTCATCTTATTTCCTTCTCATCTGCTCAGGTTCTCCACATCTGTACCCATATTTCCCCCACATATGTATATCAGACAGTCCTTTACTTAAATAAAATAAAACAAGCTGACTGTTTGCCAATTTTAAAGCCAGATGATAGCCCTGCTTGACCTCCCATGGCTTCTAACTATGCCTTTGGAGGGCTAACCACTTTTCCTCAAATTACCCAGCAATCTTGCCCAATCCCTGACACCCAAGGAGAGTGCTTCAGTGTGTTCCTGTCAAACATGATTTCCACCCTTCTTTCCATTGCTACCATGAAATATAATTTCAAAGAAAAGAGATCTCTCTCCCATCTACACATCTATGAGCATGTCACAGTGTGAAATAAAAGACTTTGGATCAATCTCACTGAAGTTCTGTGAGCAACATATAATACTCCAAGCCACAACATCTGAACTCTGATTCATCTCTTCCTGTATCTGCGCTGTGATTCTAGTTGTTCCTAGGAGAATACTAAGATATGACTCCTTATCTGTAATGCTTTCCTAGATACCAAAATGGGACATGAAGGGATATTTTTGCTAAGATTTTTCCCTTTCTTCTTCTTCTCTCCTTTTTGTGGTTTTACGTGTATAAAATACATATTTAGGGCACACTAGAAAGATGCCATTGGAAAAACCAACAAAATAGACACAAAGCTTTAGCTGGGCTGAACAAGAAAAATACAGAGAAGATTCAGATTACTAAAATCAAGAATGAAGGAGGAAACATTACCACTGACTATACAATAATAAAACTAACTATAAGAGAATGCTATGACCAACTGTACTGCCAACAAATTAGATAACCTAGATGATAAACATATTCCTACAGAGACACAGACTACATAGGACTCACTCAAAAAGAAATCAAAAAATTAAATAGGTCTAAACAAGTAAAGAAATTGAATTAGTAGTTTTTTATAACATCCCACAAAGAAAGGTCCAGGTCTACATAATTTCACTGATAGATTCTACTAAACATTTGAAGAATTGATGCCAATACTTAACAAATTCTTCTTCTCAAAATAGAAGAGGATGTAAAGTATGGCTTATTTTTCAACCTGGTAAAGGGCATCTAAGAAAAATATATAAGTCACATCATGTTTAATGGTAAAAGGATAAATGTTTTCCACCTAAGTTCAGAAAGAAGACAATGTCTATTCTCACCATTTCTATTCATTGTAGTGCTGGAGAGTCCAACCAGGGCAATTAGTTAAGCAAAAAAAAAAGTTCTCCAGAATGGAAAGAAAAAATTAAAATTATTTCTATTC
This sequence comes from Marmota flaviventris, assembly GCF_047511675.1. Classification (NCBI taxonomy): domain Eukaryota; kingdom Metazoa; phylum Chordata; class Mammalia; order Rodentia; family Sciuridae; genus Marmota; species Marmota flaviventris. The sequence continues at coordinate 145,839,192 of NC_092502.1, forward strand.
TCAAATGTTATGATCTCATATGCAGAAAATTTTCTCTATTCTTAAGAATTCATAAAAATCAATTAGAATTAATAATTGAGCTCAAAAAGATAGCAGGACATAAAAATCAACATACTAAAAGCAATTGGAGTTTTAAACACAAGCAATTAATAGTATGAAATAAAAACCTTGAAGACAATTTTATTTAAAAAACAACTTCAAAAGAAAAAACACATTTAACAAATGAAGTGTAAGACTTACACGCTGACAATACAAAGTATTGCTGAAAGAAATGTTTTTAAAACCCTAAGAATGAAAAACACCTTGTGTTAATGGAGATTCCCCAAACTGGTCTTCGACTCAATGTGATCTTATCAAAATTCAGCAGTCTTATTTTTTTAGAAATTAACAAAAAATCCCTAAAGTTTATATGGAAATGAAAGTGATTCAAAATAGTTAAAAAAAATCTTGAAAAAAAAGGAAGAAAAAAGTTGAAAGACTCATACAGACTCATACTTCCCAATTTCAAAACTTACTACAAAAGTCATAGTAATGAAAATAATGCAGTATTGATATAAAGGCAAATATATAGATTAATGTAATAGATTTGAGAGCTTAAACAATAACCTAATATTTAGGCAAAAGTGACAAGAAAACTGAAAGGAGAAAGAAGAGTTTTTTTTAACAAATACACTTTCCATCAACTGAATACACAAGTGCAAAAGAAGGAAAGTCTCTTATGTGTATGATGTGATTCTCCCTGGAGAAGTGAGAAGACAGCTTCCTGCTGGTGTGTTCTGGATCTCCAATAAAACCTTTCAGTAAGATAGCCAAGGCTGCCAGCCAGGCCCTGGAGGGAGGAAGAAGACAGAGAGAAGGCAATGGGAAAGGGAGAGAGGGCACACAGCCCAGCATGGGGCGAAGGGAAAGAAACCATGTGGATGATCATATGTCATGAGGAACCTTCAGTTCTTCAACCAACATGTGAGGGAATATCCCTGTGTGCTCTAGAGAAGGTTTCGAATAGGGAGGATGGTTTAGTGGGAAATCCTGGTTCAGAAAGTCCCTTCAGTCCATCTTGGCAATAGGGGCCATGTGGCCTGTGACAACACTGCATGTCAAAGCAATGTATTGGGGATGGGGGCAGACAGGGACAAGCCATCTCAATTGAGTGGTGTTAGTCAGCTGCTAATTAGACTTCATTAGGACATCTAAACAGTAAAAAGAGAGTTGTGTTCCCAAAACTCCTTTGTTTATTTATTATTTTAGTTTATTTTTACTTCCCATTTAAGACAACTTCAGAAAAAGTCCAACTTTACTCAGCCAAAAGAAAGGAATTTGCAGCCTGTTAATTAGGATAGGGAGGGACAAACAGAAATTCCAGCATTCAAGACCAATGATGGAGGCTGTACCCACAGCTCAGCCTTCTGGGAAGAGTGGGTTGGGCTGTGGCCAAGACAGGCAATGATTCTCCATCTCTCCAGCATCCAGAATCTGCAATAGACCCTTCTCCTCAATCTCACTCTAGCACATTTTGAGCACTAGTTTAGGAGCAAGACTGGACAGCCTAGACTCTGCATGTTCCGTAGCAATTTCCATGCTCAGCCAGGATTGAGAACCACTGGAAAAGAAAATCCTGGAGTCAGGAAGTCAGGGAATGAATCAGGGGCAGCTGTGGGAGTTAAGGTTTTAGACTAAGTTCTTCATGTCTGACATTCCTCACTTGCCAAAACGGAGAGAGGGGACTTTCTGAATCAGGATTTCCAACTAAATCATCCTCCCTATTTGACTTCTCCCCTAGCAAGGCAATTAGTCTTTAACTTCTTTTTTTAAATTTTAATTTATTCTAATTAGTTATACATGACAGTAGAATGCATTTTGACACATTATACATAAATGGATTATAAGTTCTCATTTTTCTAGTTGTACATGATGTAGAGTTACACTGGTTGTGTAATCACATATATACATAGGATAATAATGCCTAATTCATTCTATTATCATTCCTACCCTCACACTCCTTCCCCTCCCTTCACTCTCCTCTATCTAATCCAAAGTACCTCCATTCTTACCTAGCCCTCTCCCTCCTTATTGTGGATTAGCATCTGCATATCAGAGAAAACATTCAGCCTTTGGTTTGTTGGGAATGGCTTATTTTGCTTAGCATGATATTCTCCAACTCCATCCATTTATCAGTAAATGCTATAATTTATTCTTCTTTAAAGCTGATATATATATATATACATATAAATGTGATATATATATATAAATGTGTTTTATATATATATATATATAAATGATATATATATATATATAATCTCACATTTTTTTATCCTTTCATCTGTTGAAGGGCACCTAGTTTGGTTCCAAACTTTAACTATTGTGAAGTGAGCTGCTATAAACATTGATGTGGCTGCATCATGGTAGTATGTTGACTTTAAGTTCTTTGGGTATAAACTGAGTCATGGGATAACTGGATAAAATGGTGGTTCCATTCCAAGTTTTTAAGGAATCTTAATACTGGTTTCCATAGTGCTTGCACCAATTTGCAGTCCCACCAGCAATGTATGAGTGTATCTTTTCCCCCACATCTTTGTCAACATTTATCATTACTTGTATTCTTGATAATTGCCATTCTGACTGGAGTGAGATGGAATCTCAGTGTAGTTTTGATTTGCATTTCTCTAATTGCTAGAAATGTTGAACATTTTTTCATATATTTGTTGATCACTTGTATTTTTTTCTTCTGTGAAGTGTCTGTTCAGTTCCTTAGCCCATTTGTTGACTGGGTTATTTGGTTTTTGATGTTACATTTTTTAAGTTCTTTATATATCCTGGAGATTAATATTGTATCTAAGATGCATGTAGTAAATAAGTATTTTCTCCCATTCTATAGGCTTTCTCTTCATATTATTGTTTATTTTGCTTTTTAGTTTGACTCTATCCTATTTATTGATTCTTTATTTTACTTCTTGTGCTGTAGGAGTCTTATTAAGGAAGTCAGTTCCTAAGCTAATATGGTGGAGATTTGGGTCTACTTTTTCTTATATTAGATGCCAGGTGTCTGTTCTAGTGCCTAAGTCTTTGATCTGCTTTGAGTTGATTTTTTGTGTAGGGTAAGAGACAGGGGTTTAATTTCAATTTTCTACATATGGATTTCCAGTTTTCCCAGTACCATTTGTTAAAGAAGCTATCTTATCTTTAATATGTGTTTTGGCAACTTTGTCTAGAGTGAGATATGTGTATTTGTCTCTATGTCTTCTGTTCTGTACCATTGGCCTACATATCTGTTTTGGTGCCCCAAAACCATGCTGTTTTCATTACTGTGGCTCTGTATTATAATTTAAGGTCTGGTATTGTGATGCCTCCTGCTTCACTTTTCTTGCTAAAGATTGCTTTGGCTATTCTGGGTCTCTTATTTTTCCAAATGAATTTCATAATTTCTTTTTCTATTTCTATGAAGACTATCATTGGGATTTTATTAGTAATTGTATTAAATATATATAATGTTTTGGTAGTATGGCCATTTTGACAATATTAGTTCTGCCTATCCAAGAGCATGGGAGAGTTTTCCATTTTCTAAGGTCTTTCAATTTCTTTATTTACTGTTTTGTACTGTTCACTGTAGAGGTCTCTCACCTCTTTTGTTAAATTTATTCCCCATTTTTTTATGGTATTGTGAATGAGGTAATTTTCCTAATTTCTCTTTCAGTGAATTAAAGTGTTGATGTATAGGAATATGTTTGATTTATGTGTGTTGATTTTACATCCTGCTACTTTGCTGAATTCATTTACTAGTTCTAGAAGTTTTCTGGTGGAGCTTTTTGGGTCTTCTAGGTATAGAATCATATTGTCCACAAATAGTGTTAATTTAAGTTCTTCTTTTCCTATTCATATCCCTTAATTTCTTTCTTCTGATTGCTCTGGCTAGAATTTCAAGGACTATGTTAAGTAGAAGTGGTGAAAGAGGGCAGCCCTGTCTTGCTCCAGTTTTTAGAGGGAATACTTCTAATTTTTCTCCATTTAGAATGATGTTGGCCTTCGATTTAGCATATATAGCTTTTATGTTGAGGTATGTTCCTACTATTACTAGTTTTTCTAGTATTTTGAACATAAAGGAGTGTTGTATTTTGTCAAATGCTTTTTCTGCATCTATTGAGATGATCATATGATTCTTGTCTTTGATGTGATAAATTATGTTTATTGATTTGCATATGTTTATTCAACCTTGCATCCCTGGGATGAATCCCACTTGATCATGGTGCACTGTCTTTTAAATATGTTTTTGTTTGCAATTTTCAAGAATTTTATTGAAAGTTTTTGCATCTGTGTCCATCAGGATTATTGGTCTGAAGTGTTCTGAGTTGGTCTGAGTTGTCTTTGTTTGATTGTGGTATCAGGGTGATACTAGCTTCATAGAATGAGTTTGGAAGGGTTCTATTCTTTTCTATTTCATGGAATATTTTGAGGAGTGTTAATGCTAATTCTTCTTTGAAAGTCTTATAGAACTCAGCTGAGAATATGTCTGGTTTTGGGCTTTTCTTAATTGGTAGGCTTTTGATGATGTCTTCTATTTCATTGCTTGAGGTTGATCTGTTTAAATTGCTTATGTCCTCTGATTCATATGGGTAGGTCATATGTCTCTAGGAATTTATTGATGTCTTCAACATTTTTTATTTTGTTTTTAACTTCTTTGGGATCACAGACTCTACAGAATTTGGGAAAGCTATAAATATTCTCCCTAGAAAAATGGATAGCAAATTTTGCATACTGTTGGGCAGGGGTTCTCTGGCTCCCCGACCCCTGATCCATCTATAGACCCAAGTTACAGCACAAATGAACATGCCAATCTTGTGACCCTTTTATCCACCTTCCACCAAACCTTATGCAAATAATCCTTACTATCTCGTGTGCCTGCCCTGTTTTCTCCACATCAACACACACACACACAAGATATATATATATATATATATATATATATATATATATATATATATATATATATATGTATATATATATATCTTGTGTGTGGGGGGGGGAGGTGCAAGCCCATTTGACATCCTTTGACTTTTGCCCCTGCTTAAATAGAATCTTCTTCAAGATTTGCTGGTCAGACACATTCATCTCCTAAACTAAGACCATCTTTAAGCCTAAAACCCCACTGTCATTTCAGAAAATAGTCATAGAAACCTATCACTGTAAAAATAAGTGAACCTAATTTGTTATTTGGTAACTTGTTCTGCAAAGTTATCTAATCTTTAATTTTCTTCCTTACAACCCTATGATACATAGAGGATATGATAACTAAGGTAAATAGCTAAGAGCTAAAGACCCAATATCTTTCCTCAACTCATACTGTCCTCACCCTTCCTTCCTATCCTTCTCTCATGGTTTATACATTAACAGAACAAAGTCCAAAGAACTGTAGAATTCTTAATGGAAAGTGGGGGATGGTGTGTTTAGGGGATTGTTCATTTGGATCTCTTCTTGCTACATAGAAGTATAGTGATCCCTAGAGCCATTTAACTGCTTGCCCACAGAATGGGTCTCAGAAGTCCTTGCACAATTTTCTAGTTAGAGTTCTTTCAACTACTGCAGGTATATGAACAAGGATGTTACCTAGAATTAATTAGGCTGTGTAAGAGAGTTTGTCAGATAAGAGATTGCTGAGCTTAATGGAGCCCCAAGGGCCAAGCATCTCTGCGACACTAGGCTTGGCCTGTGTCCATGTAGCAATTGCACCATTCTTTCAGCTGTAGAAAATGCTCAGGTATGCAAGAAAGGTGATCCTTTATATCTGTAAATCAGTTTCATTCTTACCTTGAGTCTTCATTCTACCAGCAGTGAAAAAAAACAACACCCCTAACCAATACAGAACACAAATCATATGCTTTACTTAAAACTTAATTTGGGTTTTTCTTATTTTCTTGCTCTTCATGCATTGCCAGTGTTTAGTTTTGACTGGAGTTTGACATAAACAATGGTTTGGTGATATCTGTCATCAGCATAGAGAATGGCCCCGGTACCCATGGTCTTCCAAATGTGCTTTATCTCTCACTGATAACTTCGGTGTGGTGGTATCTGGTGAGGCAGCCAAGGTTTCACAATGTCATAAAGACCTCCAGGTAATATGGAATCTGTTTATAACAACCTTCTACCTCAGAACATCTCAGTGTCATATCCCGCAACTGCCAGGAACCCCAAGAAAACAAAAACAAACAAACAACACCCTGTGGATCTTATCCCTGAGCCTTTAGGAACACATGAACTCAGTAAGACCAGTTCAAGCCTTCCTCCCAGAACACCCTAAATGCCATCTCTCTGTCCTCCAGGGTCCTGATGCTTTAGGAACACCGTGGGGATGGCCACCTCCCAGCATGCAGGTAATAAGTGAAGCCTGGTATTCTTGCATCCCCCAAGCCTACCTGGGGACTTGCTCCCTCTCCTTGAGTTTACATTCCAGTGCAGCAAGATGAGGGCTCCATCTTATAAATGCTCATCAACATTCACACTGTTCTCTGTGACTCTTCCGCCCCCCACTCAGTTCAGAAGCTCTTCGTCATGTGTGTGAACACACACATGCCCTTGCATTGGATATGTCTTGGCCTTAGAAGCAATTAATCTAAATCTTTCCTGGCTTGTAGAGTCTGTGGCTTTTGAACATGAAATCCAGAAATTTAAATTGTTTTCTAATATGAAAATTTTAATTTCAGGCTATGGACACTGGTTGGAGATGACCCTGGTATAAATGTTAATGGGAATAGAGAGGAACACATGGTATAATATTTTATAATATTGCTTGTCATATTTGTTATCCTCTTGATGAAATCCGACCGTAAAGAAATTTACATGCATGAAATCCCTGTGTGACAGACACTGAGCCATGTACTTCAATTGCAAAATAGCCCACAGAATTAAGTATTCCCAACCCCTATTTAGCAAACCAGAAAAGTGTGGATAAGGGACACGGGCAGAGATGGAATTAGAGCACAGATATGATTCCAAGACCATGCCCCATTCCTTAAAATTCAGACCTTTTAGAACTTATTTTCCAGATAAAATCCTATGCAGATAACTATGATAAACAAAAAATATAAGAAATGATCGTTCTCCTGGCTCAAATTACTTTCATGATGATTTCCTCAATCTGTCAAGTATAAGTCCATGGAGGGGATAAGGAGAAAGAGGGTCTCTTCTTCATTCCCATCTGAATGTCCAAGGATGCACCTTTCTCTCTGGGACCTAGCAATTATGTGAATCATTGTTGGGGGAAGAGTCATATTAGAACATTGCCCCTACTGGGGGAATAGATGGCTCTATGGAAGTGAAATCCTCATGAGACCCCATGGGAAGGGCAGGACACCTGGCTGGGGTCTGAATGATGTCAGTATATATAGTAACCTAGAACGAAGAGATAAGAGTCTGCCTCATTCCAAGCAGACACCTAGGTTTGGAGGTGGTTTGTAGCTCTGGGAGCGTTTACTCTCCACTTGTGCCCTTCCTTCCAGTTGCTTCCCCTTTTCCTGGGATGGTGACTCTCCTTTCCCATCACTTCTTTCCATTCTCTCCTCTAAATATAAACACCTCTCTGCTTCTTGGAGTGGAGGGGCCAGTATGTTAGAGGCAAGAGAAGTTGAGAACTCTTTCTCTTGTTACCCTCTTTTCACTACACTGTTACTGCCTCTGAGGTTTAAACTTTCAGAATTTAGAGCCAGAAGAGATTCTTTTCTTCAATGCTGTCAGCAGGTGTCTTTATTCTCTGATCCAAGAGAAAAGAATGGCTGGTCTTATATGGGGAAAGGACATCTATGGCTAGAAGAGCAGCAAGGAAAAACAAAACCCATCAGGCAGATAAGAGAGGGGGCAGTGATTAATATTTCCAAAATGTCACAATGCTGGAGCCAAACCCATAGGCTACTGGCTCACCCTCACCCTCTACCCTCCTATATCCTTTGGTGCCTCCACAGTAGACCCTCTGAAAACTCAATCACACAATGCTGCCCAGTATTATCTAACATTTCACTTAAAATAAGACTTTGCTTCTGTGGGTCATATTGTGAAATGTTCACTTCAAGCAACATCCAGCTTTCTTTAAGATGCAAATAATTAGAGTCCATTACTAGTCAAAATCTCAGGCTCCCTGCCTGTCCCCATCAACTTTGATGAATTCTGCATTTGGCAAATTTGAATCCCTTTCTTTGGCTTCCAGCAGTGGAAAGGAGATCGGCTAAGAAAGCAGAAGATTCTGGTGGGGCAGCAGACACATTATGTTGTTTCTAAACATGAGAGTTGGTTTGGAAAGGGAACAGGCAGTACTTACAGAGAAGGAAGCCCTGCCCAAGAGCAAAATCAACCTCCTTCTAGACAATGGAGATCAAGTTAGCAGGGACAGCTTCTTCCCACTTGCTTCTGAGTAGGGAAGGAACAAACCAGCACCCATACATAGGTTCGAGGTGTGGCTACTGGACATTCCTTACCTTCCTACAGCAAAAATTGACAGCACTGAACAGGATCCTGCAGTATCCCAAAGCACAGAAACTCAAACTGAATCTCAGACCCAGCTACCTAGATTTCTCATTGTCAGTGGCCTCATGTGACAACTTCTTTGTGTGATGTTACCTCTTAGTCAATGCAATGGCATTTGAAATCTTGGGTCACACTCCCTTTTGAGAGTATAACAAAATAAAACAAGCTTTTACCCTTACATATTACTTAGATTTTCAGGAGATTCATAGATTACCCAATTTGGGACCTTGGCATTAGAGTTTTGATGATCTTGATCCTCTAAGGATCAGAGATCTGAGATCAGGAAAAATGGCTATAATGTAAATAGAGCCTCACCTCCTAAATGTAAGTAGAGCCTCAAGCTCCAGCCTAACCAGATCTAGGCTCACTCATCCCTAAATCCCAAGGTCAAATGTCTCCTCCCTCCTTCCACAATTGAAGGCAGCTACTGCTGCCTGTGATGTCCACAAAACTCACACGTACATCACCCCTGAGAGTACAGTTCTTGCACAGGCTGTTCTCCCAATACACACTCTCCCCTCCTTCCTCTAACTAATAGAACTCAGCCTTAGTTGGGCACATAGCAACTCCTCTTCAGATAGCATTTACCTTCCTCCCTTGAAGCTAAAGTGGCCATGGGGTTTCTGTCCATTAGGTCATAAGCCAGAAGTAACTCCCAATCATGTCCATAAAAGAAAAGTTGGCTTCTCCCCAGTTTCTCCCTTGACATACTTCCCACTGACTGGAATAGGATCATGGTGCTCCTAAATCAAACTCAAGACATGAGCAGTTGCCCAGGAAATGAAAGAGACTGGGTTTCTGAATGAAGGCACTACCTTAGAGCTGTCTTTCTTCCCTGGATCATATACTATGAAAAAACCAATACATTTGCATCTTTTTGAAAACCACTGTTCTGTGTCTCCTTGTTTCAACAGCCGAGCCCAGGTAGTATGTGCAACGGCAATAAAAGGCTGCATTGAACCCCAAAGATTCCTAAGGCTGACAATAAAATAAAACCATAAAGGTTCACATGAGGGAAACAAAAGTCAGCGATACTCTACCATTTTCATGGAACAGTTCTCACAGTGACAATTGTATATAACAACATAACAAAGGTGGATATATTGTAACATCAGACAGACCCCTTGCTCTTTCTGTTTTAGAGTCACATGCTGAATCTCTGTGGCAATTTCATGAAGAGTATCACTCAGGGTCGCTTCAAATCTTGACTTTGCAAAAGATAGATAGATAGATAGATAGATAGATAGATAGATAGATAGATAGATAGATCAAAGATTTAAAAAAAAAATCTTGACTTTGCATGGTTTGTTCAGGAAAATATAGAACAGTAGAGCTTATTGATGGGACCTTCAATAGCACATAGGTCTTGGGTTCCAAAAGGACAAGAGGAGGTTTGAAGTTGAAGTGAGGCCTCTGCTGATGCTCCCAGAGGTCTGGGCTGGGATATGGCTGGTAGAGTGTGGATTTCAGCTGTAGTCTCTCAGAACAGACTGTACAATAAATAAGAGACCCTGAGGAGAGGAATAGGCCTGGGCAAAGCATATGGTCACTTTGTCCAGAATTCCCCCAAACCACTGGGGGCCTGACACCAGGCATATTCCAGGGCTTGAGTCTGTGCTGGGAGAAGCTCAGAATCACAGAAGCACCCAGAGTCAGCTTTGCCAACAGGCACATCACTCTCCCCAAGGATCAGTGTGTGTTGTTCAAACCTTTATCAAAAGTTGGGCATGTTCTGAAATCAAAGCACTCACTTTCTCATAGCACATCAAAGAGGACAAAGTTGGTGCTCAAACATTCCATTCTTGTTGCATCAGAGATTGAGGCTGAAATCTTGTAAAAGCAAAACAACTGTGACATTTCAAAATCTGCCCAGAAAGAACACAGACTACACCAAGACACAGGACTGAAGAGCTGGGGTGAGGAGGAAAGGGAAATGAAAGAAGAGCCACAACAAGGAACATATTGTGCTCCTGCAGGTGAAACATCACAATGCTGGGACTCCCCCTTGAGCCCTAGAGACTGACTCAGCACCTATTGATAAAATGCCAAAGACATTAGTATAGGACCAGAACTGCAGGAGGTTCCCTACAACCATCCTCACCTACTCAGTGCCTGGGGTGTTTTCTCTTTTTCCTTAGCTCTGGATTGACACCATTCACTGCAGTGAGCAGGCCTCCCAACCCCTAGGAAGATGGAGGCCAAAAATTGTTTTTCATCTTAAGAATACAATTGCTAAGGGGCTGGGGATGTGACTCAAGCAGTAACGCACTCACCTGGCATGCACGGGGCACCACATAAAATAAAATAAAGATGTTGTGTCCACCAAAAACTGAAAAATAAATATTAAAAAATTCTCTCTCTCTCTCTCTCTCTCTCTCTCTCTCTCTCTCTCTCTCTTTCTCTTAAAAAAAAGAATACAATTGCTTAATTAAAGAAGGTAAGTTGTCTCCAGCAAGGAGTAGTCAAGACAGATTCTGAAGACTGGGTACTGGAAATTTTTGTGTATTTTTCAAGTATCAGGTTTTTCCCAGAATATTCCTATTGCCATAGGCTGCTGGTGTGTGTCACTGTTCTGTCCTTCAATATACAAGCACAGGGCGAGTGTCTTTTCAATACTCTTGTTCTGGACCAGGTGCTAAATGTGTAAGAGCTATGTAATAAACTTCATCTAAAAACTGACTCAGAACTTCTTTTGCTCTGGAAATAGTTTGTTTCCCATGAGTGCTGAAAGAGATAATGCTCTGGTAACTGTCTTTACTCGATTTATAATTTCTGTAAAGGATAGAAATGAAATTTCTGTTCCTAAGAGATGTGTCCAAGTAGTAAAAATGAGTAAAAAGTTAAGATGTTCAGCCTGAATTTACCAAGGAAAACTTCTGCTTTTCTCCGGCATGAAGGGAGCCCATCAAAAATCCAGAAGAAGTATCAACTGTAACATGCAGATATTTTAATTTTCCAAATTATGGCAAGTGTGTGATGTCCATCTGCCAAATATGGTTAGGTATCAATCCTCTAGGATTGACTCCAAGATTAACTTGTGGTAAAAAGGTCACACAATTTTGACATTGTTTTATTATTTGTCTAGCTTGTTCTTTAGTTATTTTAAAACGCTTTTGTAAAGTACTAGCATTGACATGGAACTTTTTATGAAAATTTGTAGCTTCTTCTAGTGGTAAATGGAGATTACTATTTACCAGAAAAAAACTAAAGATGTTATAGCTCATTGCTTACAAAATTTTGCCACTGTGGGCATTCCAAAACAGTTAAAAACAGATAATGCCCCTGGTTATACTTCTACCTCTTTTAAACAATTTTGCTCATCATTTGGCATTACTCATATAACAGGAATCCCATACAATCCACAGGGACAAGGCATAGTTGAAAGAGCTCATTAAACTATTAAAATGTACTTATTAAAGCAAAAAGAAGGAATTGGGAAGGGGTATATATTCCCCAAAGATAAACTTAAAATAACCCTTTTTACTCTAAACTTTTTAAATTTGGATTCATCAGGGCTTAGTGCTGCAGAAAGGCATATGTGTCCAAAAAATGTACATAATCCCAAGGTACTTTGGAAGGATATTCTAACAGGACAATGGAAAGGTCCTGACCCAGTAATTGTCTGGAGTCGGGGGTCTGTTTGTGTGTTTCCACAGGGAGAACAGCAGCCGATTTGGATTCCAGAAAGATTAACTAAGGTCCTGACCCAGTGATTGCCTGGAGTCAGAGGTCTGTTTATGTGTTTCCACAGGGAGAACAGCAGCCGATTTGGATTCCAGAGAGATTAACTAAAGCGATTTCTACAGACCAAAAAGAAGATGATTTGGCTCAAATCCATAACAGCTGATATCCAGAACTCCAGTTTGGCTACCCTTACATCTGCGACAGAACCAGGATGCTTTTTTCAATATCTATTTTATTATTGCCCTTTCCCACATCATGAAGTTCTATTTTGTTTTTTGAGTTCATACAGACCTAGGTTAATGTTTTGCTGATCAGTTCTTTTTTTTTTTTTTTGACTACAGAGTTTTTAAACATTGCAATGGAGATTTCACCTGTAAAAAGTTATAAGGCCTTTACTATTATGTTATGTGTTGTATGTATTATATTATGTGTGCACACTTGTGCTTTGTGTTATATGTTTGAATGTACGTATGTCCATATATCATATATGATGAGCGCTCATGAAAAAATGGATCCAAATTTTTTTTTATTCACGTGATTTAAATGGTTTAATTTAAATTGGGTAAACAACTGTTGAGGATTGTTTTAATATGTGAACAAAAAAGGAGGTTAACAGATCTGTTTGTTTACTTTCACCTTTCCTTTTCATTATATTTAATAATTCTCTTCAAGATAATGTAAATTGTTCAGAAAATTGTTTTCTTTTAGTGCCTTCTGGAATGCTACCTAATTTTTTCTTTAGCCATTATTGCCAGAATTCCTATCTTCATCCCAGTGCTGGTGAAGACAATGTAAATTGTTAAGAAAATTGTTTTCTTTTATCATAAGAGCTTGGTGCTGATAACGCACGTTATCAGCACCAAGCTCTTATGATAAGTCCTGGGGTAATTGATCCCGATTATGAAGGTGAAATAAAAATTATAGCCAGTTCTCCAAAGGGTATATCAGTAATTTCACCAGGAGATAGAATAGCACAGTTATTAACAATACCCAGCCTACATGATAAATTTTCCAGTTGTGCTGTAGAAAGAGGTTCCAAGCGATTAGGCTCCACAGGTGTAGATTGGGATATGCTTTCTTTAAATTTAGATTCTCACCCCATGCTAAAACTAAATATTCAAGGACATGAATTTAATGGGCTACTGGATACAGGTGCAGACCTTAGCATCATCTCTCGTCAAGAATGGCCAAAACATTGGCCATTACAACAAACCACTCAAACGCTTCGAGGCCTAGGAGTGGTGACTAATCCCCATAGAAGTGCAATGGTATTAGATTGGAAGGATCCTGAAGGATGTGAAGGAACTATACAGCCATGTGTATTGGATCATTTTCCCATAAATTTATGGGGACGAGATGTCCTAGATCAATTAGGTTTGACATTAACAAATAACATCAACCAAAATGCACCCACTATTATGACTAGACATGGTTTTAGAAAAGGAAAAAGATTAGAAAAACAAGAACAAGGTATAGCAGCACCAATACAAATAGATCAAGGAACAGACAGACATGGGTTGGATTTTCAGAAAGGGCCACTGAGACAATAAAAATTACTTGGAAATCAGAAAGACCAGTATGGGTTCCTCAGTGGCCCCTGACTAAAGAAAAGATACAAGCAGCCCATGACCTGGTCAAACAACAATTAGCGGAAGGACATATACAACTTTCTGTATTTCCCTATAATACTCCCATTTTTGTCATCAAAAAGAAATCTGGTAAATGGAGATTATTGCAAGATTTAAGAGCCATTAATAATGAGATGGTTATTATGGGACCTGCTCAATTGGGGATTCCTCAATTGTCTGCTTTGCCAAAAACTTGATATGTTTTAGTTATAGATATTAAAGATTTTTTTTTCAATTCCAATTCATCCTGAGGATAGTCCACGTTTTGCATTTACTATCCCTGCACTGAATCATGAAGGTCCTGATCAGAGATATGAATGGAAAGTACTCCCTCAAGGGATGGCTAACAGCCCAACTATGTGTCAAATTTATGTTAACAAAGTAATCCAGCCACTTAGAAATCAAAATCCTGAACTACAAATATTTCACTATATGGATGATGTATTATTAGCACACAAAGATAAAAACACATTGCTAGAATGTTATGCCACACTTACAAACTTATTAAAAAATTATAATCTAGAGAGAGCAATAGATAAAGTACAATTAAATTTTCCAATTAATTATTTAGGAGTTCTATTATCCTCAACCATGGTCCGTCCACCAAAAATTCAAATACGAGTAGATCAACTCAAATCACTTAATGACTTTCAAAAGTTATTAGGAGACATAAATTGGATAAGGCCTTATCTAGATATACCAACAGGAGAGTTGGGACCTTTATTTGATATCCTAAAAGGTCCATCAGATCCAAATTCACCCCGAATGTTAACGCCTGAAGCAAGAAAGGCATTAAAAATCATTGAAACATATATGGAAAATATGCATTTGGATAGAATTGATATAAGTTTGCCTTTATTATTTATTGTACTACCAACAAAAAATATTCCTACAGGAGTATTTTGGCAAGAAGGTCCATTATTATAGATACATTTATCTTATTCTCCCAACACTATTCTTACTAGGTATCCTGAGGCTGTAGGACAATTAATACTCAAAGGAATAAAAGCAGCAAAGGGAGTGTTTGGAATTTCTCCCAATAAAATTATTACTCCATATACTATGAATCAAATTGATGAGTTAGCTAATGAGTTAAATACTTGGGCAATAATCATGTGCAAATCTAATGTTTCATTTGATAACCACTTACCATCTAATCCTTTATTGTCTTTTTGGTCATTGCATCCTGTAATTTTTCCAAAAATGACAAGAAAAACACCTATCATGAATGCTCTAAATATATTCACTGATGTGTCAAATAATGGTACAGCAGCAATAGTTACACCTGATCAAACTTTTACATTTTTAGTACCCAAACAAAACAGCTCCTCAGGAAAACCTTCAGAGCCCAACTGCCACCACAGGCTTCCCACAAGCCTCTCAACCTCCCCCACTCCTCCTGCTCTTGAGGCCGATTGGCTGGGTCGCATGGGCGGAGCCAAGAAAAGTCCCCCAGTGAGCAGCTCCATGGTCTGAAAGGGGCGGGGAAACAGCCCAATGAGCATCACCGCAGAGGAGCCAATCAGTTGGCAGCTAGAAGTTGCTGGGGCCGCTGTGAGCCAATCATCGGCTGGCAGCTGGAAGTTTGCTGGCAGCTGGAAGTTTGCTGGGGCCCCTTCAGCTGTGGCTCTCAACAACTGATCTGGGAACTCCTGAATGCAAAGACACAGTTGAATTATCTAGTTGCTATGGTGATGCCCTGTTCAAAGGAGGTTCGTTGCTTCCCATGGGACTATCAGTCTTGGCCCTTAATTCAGAGATCCAACTGCTGGACATAGAGAATTATGATTTTAAGAAAGATAATAACAATTGGCTTCCCAGAACTTCTACTTTGTACTTCGAGCAAACTTTCAGACAGAAAAATTCTTTTCATATTAAAAACCTATATTAAATGTGCTGAGCTAACTCTGGGTCATTGCATCTCAATCAGGTTGTAAAGAATCACCTGTTCTCAGCTTTTTCTCTGTGCTCATCTGTTTGTCTTTTCTAATCATCCATCACCCCTTGCAGGGTTTCTGAATTAACAGCCATGAAGGTCGTGGCATTTGGGCCTAGCCAGGTCTGGACACAAGGGAACTTCTTCAATGATTAGATGAGGTTTCCTCCTAGAGGACACCATCATTATATAAGGGTGAGGAATGCAGTATAGCAGGGTATAAAACATGAGACATACAGGATCCAAAGTAAGGGATCATAGGCTATGTTGCTTTGCTTAAGACTATACTTGAATCAAGAAAGGTACAGTTATCACAGTTTTAGAATTTGTTACTGAAACTTGCCCTGGTTCCCTAAAGAGTGAGCGGTAAATATGGAGACAAAGGAGAGACTTGGTAAAGAGCTGTGTGCCCAATATGCATTTCAGGTCCCAGGTAAGACACCTGTGGCTGCTTTCACTTTATGGTCTTTTGTTCGAGATTGGCTCTAATCATCTCATGAAAGTGTAAAATGGTCCCTTTTTTGACACAACTTCAGACTTTTAAACCACCACTGGAGTTCGTGAACAGTTAATAATAAGTCCTCTACCCAGGGCATGCGCCCAACCAGAGCCCTTGACTTGGCTACATTTGCCTGATATCTTGGTTTTTGCAGTTAAAAATGAGTAAATTAGATTTAACATAAATGGGATTAATCACAAATGTGTTTGTTAAGGAGCTACCTGATAACATTTACAAAATTAAAGTGATAAAATATCAACTACTAAATATAAAATCAAGCACTCTTAACTTCTTAAATTCCCTAAGGAAATATATTTAAACATTATATGTGTTTTCATAAATTGTTAAATGAAAAAAAGTTTTGAGATTACTTTGTTTCTTAAGCTTCACTAAAAACAAGGTTAAGAGTTAAGATTCTCTCAGGTGTGATTTATTTACAAAGAGTGTAAGAGGTTTTTGTTGAGTTCCAATTAAAGTACTATAAAAACAAAAGTAGTTCATCTTCTTCAAGTGGAATAATTTGTTTAAATTCAAAAGTTTCACAAGGATTGTTTCAAAATGTAAATTTAAAAGGAGATCAACAGCTTAAAAAGAGATAAGAAGGTTTTAGATATGAAAATTGAAAGGAAAGTGACCACAACACTTGGAGCGACCAAGAGATCTTTATTGCATCAGTGAGAGAGAGAGAGAGAAGAAAGAGAGAGCAAGAGAGAGGGGCCCAATAGAAGGGAGTTTTTATAGCCAAAATCGAATGGGGTCTTGGGTCTGCAAGCTGCCTTATTGGCATACAGTGATTGGATCATACAGTAATTGCTAAGGTTGTCATCTTCTGCCTTCAGGCAGATGGGACAGGGGTCAGATGTGGGTTTCCATTGCACCAGATGGGTGGGGGTCGAGTGTTCAGCCTTGAGTGGAGTTGAGTGTTCAGACTTGACACCAACAGGTGAAAAGGACCAGACAGAGGGGGGTTTGAGTGCCCGGGTTATCCTGCAGCTAGCATTCATTCAGCCTGTCCTGCAGACAACTTAGTTCAGCCTGCCCTGCACATAACAAAAATATATTTTGATATAAAAGTTATAGAAAATGTTTTGGGATAAAAAGGTCTTTTGTCTGATAAAGTAAAAAGTTGTAAAATGTCTAAGTAAGTTACAAAAGGTTTGTGGAGAGTAAATTTCAAAAAGTTTGTGTATAACTAAATTGGTTACATCTGATTAATACAATCAGTTAAAGTTATTTAAGGCTTTCTCCTCTTTTAAAAAGAAAGTTTCTGGGCTGGGGAGGTGGCTTAAGCGGTAGCACGCTCACCTGGCATGCGCGGAGCGCTGGGTTCGATGCTCAGCACCACATAAAAATAAAGATGTTGTGTCCACCGAAAACTAAAAATAAATAAATAAATATTTTTAAAAAAAGAAAGTTTCCCACCCTAAGATACCATCTCACTCCAGTAAGATTGGCAGCCATTATGAAGTCAAACAACAACAAGTGCTGGAGAGGATGTGGGGAAAAGGGTACTCTTGTACATTGCTGGTGGGACTGCAAACTGGTGCGGCCAATCTGGAAAGCAGTATGGAGATTCCAGGGAAAGCTGGGAATGGAACCACCATTTGACCCAGCTATTGCCCTTCTTGGACTATTCCCTGAAGACCTTAAAAGAGCGTACTACAGGGATACTGCTACATCGATGTTCATAGCAGCACAATTCACAATTGCTAGACTGTGGAACCAACCCAGATGCCCTTCAATAGATGAATGGATAAAAAAAAATGTGGCATTTATACACCATGGAGTACTACGTAGCACTAAAAAATGACAAAATCATAGAATTTGCAGGGAAATGGATGGCACTAAAGCAGATCATGCTTAGTGAAGCTAGCCAATCCCTAAAAAACAAATACCAAATGTCTTCTTTGATATAATGAGAGCAACTAAGAACAGAGCAGGGAGGAAGAGCAGGAAGAAAAGATTAACATTAAACAGATACATGAGGTGGGATGGAAAGGGAGAGAAAGGGAAATTGCATGGTAATGGAGGGAGACCCTCATTGTTATACAAAATTACATATAAGAGGTTGTGAGGGGAATGGGAAAATAAACAAGGAGAGAAATGAATTACAGTGGATGGGGTAGTGAGAGAAGATGGGAGGGGAGGGAGGGGGGATAGTAGAGGATAGGAAAGGTAGCAGAATACAACAGTTACTAATAGGGCATTATGTAAAAATGTGGATGTGTAACTGATGTGATTCTGCAATCTGTATTTGGGGTAAAATTGGGAGTTCATAACCAACTTGAATCTATTGTATGAAATATGATATGTCAATAGCTTTATAATGTTTTGAACAACCAATAAAAAAAAATTAAAAAAAAAAGTTTCTAATCTATGAGACTAAAAGCCTTGTACAGAGTGTCTGGCTTAGAGTATACTTACAGAAACACATAAGAAAAAGTAGTTCTTTTCACAGGCATCTGTTACATTTCAAGAAGCAAATTAGGCTTCCTACAAAAGGTTGAAAAAGGGAAGAAAAACTGGCCCTTTCCTCAGACATAAGTCAAATATTAACATACTGATATAAACCAAAGTTTAACCCTCTATGTGTTAAGTAATAAGGATGTCTTAAAACATTAATCTTCTCTTATCAAACAAGATACATGTCTGTTAAGTTTTGTTATTTAGAGAAACTAATCTTAAAGGAATTGGGGTTTGTACATTTTTGATTAAATAACAATTGTTATTTTAGAGTATCATACTACATTACTAATTCAAAATTTTTCTTTAAAAGCTAAACTTTGTTTATACAAGAACATCAGTGTGATAGTGATGCTGTTACTACCCTCTTTGTATACTGGATGTAGTCATATAGTCTAAGTATACAAGTCTTTAAAGTATAAGATTTAAAGAACATTTTACCAAGCTGGTGTTCCCCAAACTAAAGTTCTCTGTAAGAGTGGTCTCTTACAAACTTATATAAAAATAACAAATTTAGTTGAAAATCTATGTCATTTAATATTTTATAATTAGATAATATTAATCTGTCATAAGTTATAAAATTTTGTTACTGTTTACACCAGGATGGGAACTTAAATACACTTTTACTTGATTTTTTAATATAATTTTTATTTGCTTTAATTAGTTATGCATGACAGTAGAATGCATTTATTCACTTTTATAAATCATACATAGATGGGGTATAATTTCTCATTTTTTCTGATTGTACATGTTGTAGAATCACATTGGTCTTACAGTCATATATATATATATATATATATATATATATATATATATAGTAATAATGCTTGTTTCATTCTACTATCCTTCCTATGCCCACATCCCTTTTAAGTACATTTTAAAAGACAATAAGGAAAGCCTGGTTTATTTAAAGGTTGATGATATGGGATACAAAGACATTTGCCATTTTCCCACAAAAGGGGGTTGAAAACTCTCATTTGATTCATGTTTCACAGGTAATGTTAAATTATGTTAAATTATTATTTATATAGACTCAAAAAATGATAAATAAAAACTTTATAAAATAATATTTGAGAAAGAAGTAAAGATCAGTTTCAGAAGTAAAATACCTTAGATAAGATTTGTCAAGAGGCCACCTCACCTGAGCTAAGACTCTGCTTCTCACCTTGTTCCATGTTAGGATAATCATTCAAGTTCATTTGAAGTTAAGTTCAAAAGATAGATTTTTGTCATAAGGATTACTGTAATCTTAAACAGAAAATAGAGCTAAGTAAAATTTGGGATTATAAAAAATTATGTTTCTTGGTTCACAGCTATTGTACAAACTAAATATGTTTTTACTCTTGCTAATTTCATTTTCCATTTTCCTGGTAAACTTCATGATTATCGTAGGTTAATGCCTTACAAAAGTACAACTTCTAATATAACAACCTAAGTTAATTTGAGATAATAGGCCATTATCTATAGGACAAACAAGATGTAAGGCTGACTTCCAGTACTTACACTGACCCCATTTCATTATCTTTTTGATCAGATTATTATTAAAAACAAAAGTGAAGCCATACAATTGGTGAGTGCTGAGCCTTCTTCACTGTGGTATCATTTTCGATTCAACAACAACATTGGCTTTGACAATCATATGTTTGGCAGGTGATTTTTGCTCATTTTTCAGGCCCAATAAAAAATACTCATCAAGTCATTTCCCACTGCTTAACGACTTTTGCAGTGCCAGACCATCCTCTACAAATTAAAACTGACAATGCTCCAGCTTATACCAGTTCTTTTTGACAGTTTTATGATCATATCCTATTGATCACTCATCTGGTATCCCTTATAATCCCCAAGGCCAGGCCATTGTAGAGAGGGCTCACTTGTCCCTTAAATCACAATTAGAAAAACAAAAAGGGGGAGGTAGAACCCCAGAGAATTGTTGAATCATGATTTTTGTGTTGTTGTTTGTTTTAAATTTTTAGAATTTTTCTGATGCTGAGCAACACAAGGCTCCCACCGCAGTAGGCCCATCAGGCCTAGACCAGTGGAGAGACTTATGAACAGGAAATTGTGGAGCAGAGGCCATGCTTATGTCTTTCCAGAAGATGCAGCTCACTCTATCTGGGTACCTGAGTGTGCTGTTTGTCATCACCATGGAGGATCCCAGTTCAAACAACTGAAGAACCTGACACATCAGGCTGAGCAGAGAGTCAAACAGCAGGAAGGCTAAGTCTCCAGCCATCATGTTTGTGGCTATGCTGGCTTTATTGAACTGTTAGGTAAATAGGGTTCATGGGGAAACTTATTGGGCTTATTTCCCAGATCCATCTTTAGCGCACCCAGTTGTGTGGGCTGGAGAATCTATTCCAGTATTTACTAGTGATTCACACATGATGGGAGGTTTTTCAGATAAACATATTACACCTGTTCATATAATTGGATTTAATAATACTGGATATAATGGAAGTTTACCTACATGTTGGTCTCACAATGAAAATGCTGGCTGTTTAAAAGTGGCCCCAGATTAAAAAAAAAAAAAAAAGAAGACAACATATTGGGGAGCCAGGGGAGCCAATATCACTGGACCTGGGATTTGAAATTGTATGTCCAAACGGTTACAAAAATTGAACTCCCCAGTGACCTGACCATGTTTCCCATGGAACATCCACCAATGCCTTACTGCCCTAAACATACTGGAGTGTGCTAATATTTTGCCAGTGTGACATGATGTCTCTGGCAATAGTGGATATATTCTGAATTGGTCTCACAGAATTAATAAGAGACACCTACATCAGAAATTTATGGCTCCTGGCGGATTTGTTAGTAATATTCTGACTTTCATTGGTGGTGGCATACAAAAAGAACTATCAGGTTTGACCGCTGCCCTAGATTTCATCAATTATACCAGCAGCTCTCTATCTGATCTTGGGAAAGGAGCTCTAAAGTGGTTCCCTGCTATGGCCTAAGGGCTGGTGTACAATCTCCTTATGTTTTAATTTTTGTAAATATAAAAGTAAATAGAACTGGAGAAAAGTACCATGTAACTTGTCAAAGATGCAATCTGACTAATTGCATTACTAGGTTTAATAAAGGAGTACTTGTGTTACTCCAACACTCCTTTGTTTTAATCCAAGGTAACATTTCACAGCCCTGGCATTCTGATGCTAGAGTTCAAGTGTGAATGTGACTACTACAGAGTCATGTCCTGCTAAATAGACACTGGTGTACTCATGGCCTTATTGCATTTGGAGTAGTTACTTTGATATCTGTTTTGGTCTCTGCTGAGACATCTGCCATAGCATTACCCAAAATCATTTAAATGCTTGTTTTCTTAACAATTTGGCTCAGAATACTTCCAAAGCTCTACAGAATCAGGTAAATATTGATGACAAGATAGAAAGTAAAGTACATGCACTGGAAGCTATGGTCATAAATATAGGAAATGAGCTTGCTGCTCTTAAGTGCAGACAGCAGCTTCGGTGCCATGCTGGCTACAAATTTGTTTGTTACAGAAGCAGGATATAATGCTTCTCAATGGGATCGAGAGAAAGTTAAAAATCATTTAATGAATATTTGACAGAAAAATAATGAAAGTCTAGGCCTTATGGAGTTACATCATCACATCCAGGATATTCAGGAGAGCAAATAAGAAATTATGAGTCCCACATGGCTTGCTGAAAAAATACTTAATGATTTAAATGGTTTTAATACTTCAAATATGTTAAAACATACAATATGGTACAATTTTTGGAATTATGTGTTTGCTACTAATTCTCTTTTGTGTTATAACAATAGGATGCCACATTTTCTAGGGAGAATTATGACAACTCTAAATAATAGCTCTTCACTTGCATTTAAAAAATAAAAAAGGGGGAGATGTCAGAAGTGGTGATTTAAATTACCGTCTCTGATTCTCCTGCAACAGGAGTATGCCTGAGCTGGGAATTCCCGATGCAAAGGCACAGTTGAGAATGCTCAGTTGCTATGGTGATACCCAGTTCAAAGGAAGTTCTATGTTTCCCAGAGAACTATCAGTCTTGTCCCTGATTTTGGACACTAGCTGCTGGGTGGAGAATTATGAGCACAAAAAGATAATAGCAATTGGTTTCACAGCAAGTCAACCTTGGTCCTGTGTACTTTGAAGAAAGTTTTTCACATAAAATCTTTCTGATGTTAAAACCTATATAATAAGCGTGCAGAGTAAGCTCTAGGTCATTACATCTCCATCAAGGTTTGAAGAATTACCTGGTCTCAGCTTTCTTTTGTGTGTCTGTTTGTCTTTTCTAAACAACCATTGCCTCTCACCAAATATCTGAAAAGATGGCCCTGAAGGGCGAAGCACCCGTGTTGTCCACCTTCCCTCATACCTCGATTCTAGGAGTATTAATTGATTGTGGGATGCTCTCTGAGGCCCTTTGGCATCTCCCACCCTTTTCAAAATGGGTGAGCACACCAGTGGAAATCTCCTGAGCAAACTAGCACATGCTGTACCAAAATATTGTGTCTTCATTTTGTTCTTTTACATCTTTACAACTAAATAAAAGATATACTATCAAAATGACAGCCCACTTAAGTGATAAACAAGAGAATTTAAAGAGACATCACCCAATTATTCATCCACCAACTGAGAATCTAGGAACATTTTATGACATCTGGATTAGTGGGAAGATAGAGTTTGTGATGTATCCTTAAACATTTGCTTAGTTCATGGGAATTGCAACTAGAGCTTTCTAAAAAGGGTATTCAGCTGAGTGCATAAAATCTACCAATATTTGTGAATAAAGTTTACTTAAAATTTTTCTAACCAAGTATTCTAAACAAGATTAGACATGAGGACACAAATGATTATCTGATAAAAAAAAAACATCATCACCCTTTATTTGTTTTAGGGAAGTGTTTTGAAATGCCAAAAGAAGGCCCAAACAGATGGGGGAGATTGGCTATGTCCCCGTCACTTGGATTCTTGCTCTGAAATCCCCCCTGGGTGTAGTGTCTGGGGCATGCACTAAAACTGATACAGACCATGTGTCTCTGAGTCTGCCTCAAAACTGAAGAGGAGTCTCCAGACTGGTACAAACACCCCACCGCCTCTTTCTCATTTTATTAGATCATCCCAATAACTACAATGATGAGACAGGTTAACTCATTCAGCTTTCAAATTATAAAGTGCAGAATCGTTATTTAAATCAAAACTCACCTCAAATAATCAATTGATTAGATTTGTAAGTTTATACGTTTATATTGTGATCCTTTTAACTAAGGATCACTTAGGTCTGTAGATCCCCTTGAGTCTAGATATGAAATCTACCACCTTATTCCAAAGCAGACACAGTGAGTCTGGGTCTGCAAGGAATACCAGAGAGATGCATGCAGGGGTTCTGTGTTTGGGATTGGGGTCTCTGATGAACTTCATGATTATGGCCTGCATGGTGGCTAGCAAGTTACTGTGCAAAGGTACAGAATGCCTGGCTGCTGAGAAACTTCCATGTAAAAGACAGGGATGCCTGGCCTCTGTAGCAATGTTTTTCACCAAGAAGCTCTGTGTTAAGAGTTTTATCAGTTTCCACCTTGATCTTAGGCACATAACTCCTGGGAATAAGGAACTTGATTCCTAGTTAACTAAAATGCTTCACCAAGCTCTAGTGCTCCTGATCTGCCTGCTTAACAGTAACTTTAGATAATTAATGGACTTTCTTGAGAGCTGCACAAAGCACCTGACATTGCATACTGTAATTGGGAAATGTAAGTTCAGAATAAGCAACTTTACTGATACTGTAAACAATAATGTAGTTATGGTACTAATGACCTAATGTAACCTATGGATATAAATAAAGGTGGCCGCTTGGACAAGGGGCCACTTCTTTTTCTATCTCTGCGTCTTGTCTCTGTCTCCTTCTTATTATTCCTTACAGATGCAGTTACTTGAAATGTTCTCTGTTTCCTCTGTCTCTGCTTTCAGCAGCTCTACTTTTACTCAGACTTCCTGTTCCTAGCATTAAACTTCTTTTATGCTGTGATTATACTTCCCCATCTGTGGTTAAGTAAGTATAGAGCTGTGGACTCTCTTCTCTTCTTCTTCTTCTTCTTCTTCTTCTTCTTCTTCTTCTTCTTCTTCTTCTTCTTCTTCTTCTTTCTCTCTCTCTCTCTCTCTCTCTCTCTCTCTCTCTCTCTCTCTCATTCATTTTTACACACAGCCTCACACTTCAGCTCTCTACTCTCCTGTCTCTCAGAATGACAATTCTAAGTACAGCTCTTGGTACGGTTTTCTTTTTACTTCAAGCCGTTTCCGGAGAAAGTGGCTGTGCACAGGATGGTGAGTCATTTCTTACTTTTTTTTTTTTTTTAAGGATTTTGGATTATCTCTAGCATAAGCTTCAGGTTACTCAGTTCCCTGACAAACCTGAACTGAGCACTGGGTTGGTATGGAGCTCAAGAACTTAACATGTCATCGGTCATTTTGTATGTTCTAACCACCAGCTTGGGAACGATACTGTGGGTGGCATATAAGGCTTCAGAATTGTCAAGAAGGAATGCCTTGAATCTCAAAATGCAGACCTCAAAATTGCAGGTCAAATCACATTGACTAGTACGATGCCTCTGTTCTTGGAACACTGCTGTAGATGATACAAGAGGCTTGTTAAAATATCTCTCAGATGATTTTAGTTTGTCAGGATATTGAGCTGAATTTATTTCATTTGATTTTGTAAGAGTTTCCCAAAGCATAAACTTTCCTGAAATATAATATGCAGAGACAATAGTTTTGTCTGCATTGACCAGTGCTATATCAACAACACCTCAGTGTCTAGAACATAGTAGTCAACCAAAAACATGGGAACATTTCCTCAAAATACTTTGGCTTGACAGATTCATTTAGATTCTTAGTGAGTAACATACAGATCTGAGTGTGTTGGCTCATTGAAATACACATAATTGCCTCCATGTTCAATAATTTAATCATATGGAATAATTTTCTTTGGAATGCCAAAAGTGCTCAACACCTACAAACAGATTCTGGCTTCTTAATAAATACATTGTAATGACAACCAAACTATAGATGAAATTGTCTAGCAATCACAGGGAACACCCAGGAACTTGGGCCACCAAATTTTTTTCCCAATTAAATTCTTTCACTTTAAGACTTAAAAAGTATGTTCTGTAAGGAAAAGTATTTTCCTTAAAGACAGTATCAACACATCAACCTAATGACTCAGATGTTTCTGGTCATGTTTCCTTAGTCATGCTTCCTTGGTTTAGCTATTTTGAGTCAATTTACTTAGTAATTGCCAAGGATGGAAAACCCTTGCATTTTCTCATTAAGGGAAGAGTCACAGGGGTGACATTTTCACAGCGTGACCAGTTATGAGGGATGATCATTATCAGTTTGATCAGCCCATGACCTTTTCCTATGAAGAATATTCCCTTGGGTTTGCACAGGGACAGAGGAACACTTTATTGTCCATGGATACAAAATACCCCACTATCCCTTCGTGATGGCCATCTGTTTTCACAAAGAAATAAGAACTCTAACTTATAAAGCTGAATTTTCACTTCAACTTTTTAAATTTCAGGTTTTTTGAGATATGTAACCATCCAGCGACATGATCATATGAAAATATGTGCCAGTTTGAAATATAAAGAATTCACATAATAAGGAGCTGTTCCTTATTGAAGGTCAGCTTGATCCTTTGATAACCACAAGGATGATCATGATAGAAAAGAATATTTTTAAAGGTCCAAACTATTTAAACCACTAATCAGCTAATTCCACTCAGTAGGAAGAGGTCTCTAAGTCTCACTACCTTGCCTATAATACATATTCAATTACCTTTCTATGCTTAGAAAATGTCAATGTATATCCTTAGGTACTTATTTAAATATTAATGATATAAATATTTAAAAGAATGTTAGATAACTCTGTACTCACAAGTTCTGTGGAATTTTTAAACCATAGTGATAAAACTGCTAACTTTTTTAAAAGAATTCCAACTTTTTCATGTATATTTTCAGAATCAGAATTCCAATTTTACCTTTTCATTACTTCTTTCTTCAAAAATATGACACTGGTCAAAATTAACCCTTGATGAGTGATTACAGAGTTCTAAGTATAGATAGATCCATTCAGTGACTCCTACAACCATAAGCCCACATATCAGAAGAGTGAGGCTCAGGGAGGTTGTGTGACCTGACAGAGACCACAGCTACACAGACTAGACAGGGTTAAAATCACATCTGTGCATCAATGACACCAAAAGTTTTAGCTTTTATGTACATTGCTTTTACCTAAGAATTGAAAAATTCCTATCAAGAACATTCTCTCTGCCAAATGCCATGCAATTTTACAAGTCATTGAAGGGATGTTTTGTTGTTATGGTGGTGGTGGTTACAAAGCAATCCCACCCAATTAAAGAGTTCTGTCTTAAAACATAGTCACTTTAAGTGAAGGAAAAACTGTAAACTGTAAGTGCAGTGATTTGTATATTGTGGGTTTACTATACAATAAACCTCCCTTAGCCAGACTGGATCTGTGAGGTCAGTGGAAGTCCTGACTGGTGCCTGTCAGTTACTAGTGTATGCTCTCTCTGGCTTATCTTCTATATTGAAAAATTAGAAACAAACCTGACCCCTGGATGTCTGAATCCAAACAGTGACATATGTTCTATTGTATAGAAATAGTGGAAGGACCAAAGAGAAAAGATCAAGACAGTGTGAAAACTGCCTATAAAAGTAGGTTCAAACCACCCAGAGCCATTTCATGTAGAAAGGGGCCAGCTCTCAGGGAAGGAGATCGACATCTGTGAAATTAGAAATAATCGTGGTCTGGAGTGCAAGCCCTAAATGGTGAACCACATCACTGCTTAGCACTGTCATCAGGAGGAGGACTATGGCCTGATGAAATGATGTAGGACCCTTGCTGTTGTTAGAATTGTGAACTGGACAGACTCTGGGGATGGTCAGAAAGGTATGCCTGGGGTGGTGAGCAGTACCCACAGCTCTTGTCTAGCTGGCTATTGGCGACTGGTCTCTTGGCCTGAACAGACCTGTCACTCACCTGATTGGTCCATTCCTAGCCAGATGGTTAATTTTCCCCACAGAGCTACTGGGTTATTTAAGTAGAGAGGGTACAGTTTGATCAGCCCATGACTTCTCACACTCTACCGAGGCTCGATTTTGGTAGACTCTGTACAGATTTTAAAGCCATAGAGGCATCAAATTTCTAGCACAATTAAAGTAAAATATCTCAGTCATAGACTCACACTTGGTCACTCTGGGAATGGCTCTGATAATTCTGGATTTCCTCAGGTCTTAGCGCAAGTATATTTTGTGGTAGAGTTCTCTAGCCTCACTTTTCTATTAAATATTGTGAAATATGCATACAAAGTATCTATTGAGTCCTAGGGTCCAAGAGCTAGCTTAGGATATCAGCTCTCTGACACACTGTGCTTTCCAAAAGGAGCTACATTAAAAAAAAATCCTTTGGTTCCCAAATTTCTTGCAGAATTTTGCAAATATCTCCAAGAAACACTATGAATAAAAAAATTATCTATAAGGGAAAAAGTAATACTTAGAGCATGTCTCCCACAAAAGTCTGTCATTTTACTAAGGTCATGCCATATATTAAGAGGATGCATCTATTGGCCTCATTAACAGCTGCATAATTGTCCTTCCCCAGGAGATGTGGAAGATGCAGAGCCAGATGACAGCTCACTCTTATTGTCATTCTCATGCTGTATAGTCAGTTGGAAGTGAATTGGACCCCTGCACTCGCTAACCTGTGCTTTTGACAACCCAGACATCAACAGCACCAATTTGAACTTTGAAATATGGTGAGAAACCTGGTTTCTGTAGTGCTTAGAAAAAAAGCCCTCTCTCTTTCCATGGGTTCTCTTCATTCCTTGAAAAACAAAGAATGTCTCACCATTTGTCATCAAATATTAAAGTCTAAGGAATTTCCAAAAGCCTTCTCAAATGCCTTCCTTTCCTGATAGAATGAAGCAAAGCAGTGCTTACTGTTCATGTGTCAGGTTCCAAGAAAACAGGAAATGATGCTGTGGATCTTGCAGATTCCTTATTCCTCCAAACTCCACACCAGAACTTAAATCCTGCTTCCTCTAGAATATTGCCTTCAAAAAAAATCTATTTGCCCAATATGAAGCAGTCTACTATCTTCAAGTTGCTTTCTGCAGTGAAATTGCCTGCTTCCTAATCCCAATACCAGTGCTTACTAACTTTTTGACCTGGAACAAGTTATATAACTTATGTAAGCCTCAGTTTCCTCACCAAAAAAATTAAGGTAACCAATCTCATAGGAAGTTGGGGGTGATTAAACAGTCTAAAACACATACAGCCTTCAGAGTGATCACCCAGTATGAGTGATGGATTAGAAATTAAATCATAATTCTGTGAATGTACACTTTCATCCTCTTGACACAGTTTGACATCAGATGGTTTACTCAATGTAAATTTTGCCAAAATCCACAGGAATAACTTTGGCTTTTGGATTCAAAAGGCTTCCGTTTGAAAGTAGGAAAGGAGCCCAGGGAACTTAATCTTCTTCCTCCCCAAAAAGTCATCTCCTAAGATTGAGTGTTACTATCTCTGTGACTTGAAAACAAAACAAAACAAAACTCTAATGAGAAATTCTGACTTGTGGCTACCTCCAAATTCATATCACATGACCTAATTTTTAGCTTCCTAGTGAGGAAAGTAATTCAAGATTCATCAGTAGTAAAGGAGAGTTTTTAAATGTATAGACTCAAATGACCAAATTACATTATTATATTGTGTACATATATAAATCTGTAATGACAAACTACACTATTATGCATTATTATGTTGCATTAATTAAAAAATACTTTTGTTTAAAAAAAAAAGCCCCCCAGCATAAAAAAAAATACATACTTGAGGCAGTCTCTTACCATGTATACAGTCAAGATAAACTCTGAAATTTATCTTACTTTAATTTATGGGTACTTCCTGAATCTATTTAAGAAGTCATTGGATAAATATGGTCACAGACTTAGAAAACCTTGCAGTATTCTCAGTATGCTCTTATTAGTTCACTGCTAAAACACTCTACAGAGAGAGAAAGAACCTACAAAGTCCAGAATCTGTGCCACAATTAGACTATGCTAAAACAGCCAAACTGTTTATTCAAATGATATGCTCATTTTTATGGGCAAAACTCTACCACAGAGGTTTAACTTTCAGTGCTCCAACCAGTTACTTGGTGGGCTGCTGTGAACACCTTGATTTCTCTTAACCACTCCAGGCTGACCATCCTATCCACTTTCACTCAGTGTCTGAACACTTCCTTGCCCACTTAAGCAAACCTGACCACTGCCCTCAATAAGTCTCTTGATTTTGCCTGTCCACAGCCTGCATTTGACTTTTCCAGTTGAACTCAGGTATTGAAGTTGGGAAGGGATTATCTTAAGACATGAATGGGAAACAGTAAATAATACAAACTCCTAAGTAAATAAAGTAGTGCTAAGTGAGCAGCCAATTTTTTAACAAGTATCTACACCTGAAGCTATAGATTAGTGCACCTCTAAAGTTAAGTGAAGACATTGAGAATCAGGAAAACAGAGTGGTGTATTACGGGTCAAGCTAAGTTTATGTTCCACAATTAAACTATTTTTGTAGCATTTTTTTCAGTTAATATGATTTATTAAAAAGAAATTGGTATTTACTGACAATGGTACATGCTGATGTTCTTATACCTGTGGAATTGTTGGTAGATGCCAGGTGCCATCTTTCAGAAGGCAGTGGGTCTACCACCTGCCCTGGGTGTGGCCACTACTTTCCTAGACTGAGAAACTGATTGACTTACTGTTCAGTGATCTGATCTCAGGCATGGGCTTGGATTAACCAAGCTCACAGTGCCTCAGTACCAGCATGAAAATTGACTAGTTCACATTGACAGATGCAACTCTCATAAAGATCTAAAGATTCATACAGGACTCAGAACCTATAGGAGTTGGTATTGAGGTAAAGGTTAAAGGACTAAGAGGCCCAGTAGGTGGTATATCAATATATATCTACTTTTACTGGCATGAAGAAGCAGGTAGATCCTGAAAAGGTTTTCAGTCACCAAAACTCTAGCCTGATCTCTGATGACTGAATGGAAAAGCAGAGGCTCTACATAGCAGTGCCTAGGACAGAATCCCAACAGTAACACTGAACTAGCTGTGTGACAGGCGTCACTTAGGCTGTCTCATCATGAATATTTTCTTGCATGGGGATAAGGACTGAGTGTCTGCTACATGGCAGGTGTCTGTAAGTGGTGCTTAATCTTAGAGTGTGGTTCTATTTTCATAAAGATATGATCAAAGGGTTGTTCACATAGAAATAGATATAGAATTTGTTGATTTTAGGACTCGAGGTATTTGGTTTATGTCTCCATGCAATTCTTTTTTTTTTTTAATGGGGGATTTAATCTCAGTCCTGAAGTAGGAGTCCTTCTCTCATTGACTTTATCAGATAAGACTCCATAATCATTTTTTTTGGACCCCTACACTTTCCTGTGTGCATAATTTTCACAGTCAGCTCTCCCAAAGTGATCTTACTTCCTTTATTTCCAAATTCTTGGAGCAACACAATCACTGCCACATACCACCTACAAATACTACCTCAAATATGTCACTGTTTGTTCTCATCAATTACTGTCACAGTGGCAGGCTGCACCCTGATTATCTAAGTTTAACTATCGATATCTGCCAAGGCTTGTGAATTTAGCCCTCTGTAAAATAAGCTATACTAACCCTTAAAATTGCTTAATGACTTAGAGATAGATTTTTTCTTTCAGGGCCACGTGAGGAATGAAAGCAACAGGTTTTGTTTGGGTTTTAATTTGCTTTTTTCAATATTTTGCATGTAAATATCTCTTTGCCTCAGCAGGAGATATGCATCACCTATACTGAACTATATGCAAGATTTGTAGGATTATGTAAGAGTTGTAGGATTATGGATTTGGGTGAAAAAAATCAGATCACATAATCTCCAGCAGTCTCTCCTTACTTTCAGAATAAGAAAATTTGTGCTAGTGGATTAGGGTTGATGTTCCCTCAGAAGGCCCTAGAGGATCAATTTCACCAGTCTATAGGGCTACTTTGGTATCTGTTATATTCTTTCTTCCCCCAACCCTACCCCCAAATACCCTAGAATAGTTCTGTTCAACCGAAATATAATGCACTGTGCAAATCTGTGAGCCACATCAGTAATTTAACATTTTTGTAACCACATTTATAAAAAAGGAAAAGGAAATAGGTAAAATATTAATTTTAACAATATGTTTTATTGAGCTCAGTATATTCGAAATGCTGTGGTTTCAACATTTAATCAATATGAACAAAATAGAGATATTCTAATTCTCCTTTAAACTCAATATTCAAAATCTGGTATATAGTTTATACTCAGATCTCATTGTAATTTGAACTAACCATACTTCAAATGTTGAAGAGTCCCTGTGGGGCAGTGGTTATTATGCTGAACTAGAACATAGCTCTATCATTCCTAACTCAAGCAACACATCAAGTAAATTGTTTTAACAATCAAGTAAATTGTTTTAAGGCTGGACATGGTGGTGTATGCCTGTAATCTGAGAGACACAGGAGACTGAAGCAGGAGGATCACAAGTTCAAGACCAGCTTCAGTAACTTAGTGAGACTCTAGGCAACTTAGCAAGACCCTTTCTTAAATTAGAAAATGAAAGGGCTGGAGATGTAACTCAATGGTATAGCTCCCCAGCTCAATCCCCAGTACCACCCCCCCCAAAAAAAAATTTGCCAAGTAAATTGTTTCTATTGAGTTAGACTGGATTGCATTGAGGAGGACTACTCACAGAGAAACTATTTCCTTCAATCACCTGAATTGAAGGTCAACATCACTAAACACACTGCCTCTTCTAATCTGCTGGATTTATTTAACCTCTCAGCAGGACTTTCCTTCCACATGGGGCAACTTCCAGCTTCAGGAGTTGAGACCCACTAAAAGTTTGCTCAGCCTCACAAGACAGTCATATGGTTGTCCTTTGTTGCCCATTGCCCACGGATCTTATTCTCTGAAAAGTTGCAATGAGCTAAGAATACCATTTTGGATTCTTCCTAAATTCTGAAAATACCAGAAACCTGCTGTAGATTTAGGATCTTGAGGTGTATAAGTTGGTTTTTGTTACATATATCTATTGTGAAATAATCACCACTGTTAAGCTAATTAATATATCTATAATGTCTCATTGTTACCGTTCTTTTCTTTTATATGTACATTTTGGGTAAAAGCTTTTGTCAAATAGATGAATTGCCACTATTTTCTGCTAGTTAGAATCATTTCATTTTTTTTCTTTTTCTTTTTCTTTCTTTATTTTTTTTTATTTTTTTAAATTTATTTTTTAAATTTTGAGACAGGATCTCACTCTGTTGCCAAGGCTGACCTAGAGCATGCACTACATCTGTCAGCCTCACTATGAGTACAGGGGTTTGCCACCCCACCCTACATCTTTTCATTTTCTTACTGGTGTATTTTAATAAGCAAGACCTTTTTATTTTAATGAAGTCCAATATCTCTTTTATGTTTAATGCTTTTTGTGTCCTCACAACTCCCAAAATTGGAAATATATTTTGTTTTCTTTTTTTTTCTAAATGTTTCATAATTTTAGCCTTTACATGTAGGTGTATCATTCATGTAATTGTGAAGAACTGAGTTTTCTATTGTCCACACATTTACTTAGTTTTTTCAGGGAAATTTGCCAAAAAGACTTTCCCTTCTCTCATTGAATTTATTGGGTCTCTGTATTCAAAATCATTTAACCTCATACTTGAGCATGTGGGTCTATTTTAAACTCCCCTTTCTATTCATCAGTTTATCTGTCCTTATGTGGATAGTACATTATTCTGATAATCACAGTTTGTTTTAGTAAGTTTGAATTAAGTGCTCTGAGTCATCCATATTTGTTTTATTTTGTTTCAGTTTTACTTTGGCTATTCTAGTTTCTGGTATTTCCACATAAGATTCAGAATCAACTTATTAATATTTTAAGTTTCTTCTAAGATTTTTATTAGTATTATATGGTCCAATTTAGGGATCATTCCATTTTATTGATTTTGAATTTGCCAACCCATCAGCATCTCTCCATTTATTAGTTTTCCTGTAATAGCTCTCAGCAATGTTTTGTAATTTCCTATGCAAAAGCCTTGAACAACTTTTATAAATTTTTAAGTTTTATGTTTTCATTGTTATTATAAATGGAACGGTCATTTTTAAACTCCTTTTCTAATTGTTTGATATTAACTTATAGAAATAGAATTAACTTTTGTCTAATGGCCTTGATGAATTTATTAGTTCCTACAGTTGTATTGGATGTTCTTTATAGATTTATGGGAATAAATATGCCCTGTGCAAATAAAAGAAGTACGTTTTTCCCTTTCTAATCAGGATACATTTTGTTTGATTCTCTTGTCTTAGGAACTGGCTAGAACTTCTGATATACTATAAATTGAAATGTAGACACCTGCAATCCCAGCAGCTCAGGAGGTGGAGGCAGGAGGATCCTGAGTTCAAAGTCAGCCTCAGCAATTTAGTGAGGCGCTAAATTGAGACAGTGAGACCCTGTCTCTAATAAACTACAAAATAGAGCTAGGTATGTGGCTCAGTGGTCAAGTGCCCCTGAGTTCAATTCCTGGTACCCCCAAAAAAATTTTTTTTAAAAAATAAAGAAATGTAGAAAGGGGATCTCTATTGCTTATCCTGATCTTAGGAGAATATGTAATGTTCACAATTTCACTATTATATATGCGATGAACTATATATATATTTTTTAAATGCCCTTTACTATTGAGTAAGTACCCTTCAATTCCTTGGTAGCTGAGAGTTTTTGTCATGAATGGATGTTTGATTTTTTTCAAGTACATTTTCTTCATCAGCTGAAGATGAACAGATTATTTATGTCTTTTACTCTATTGAAATGGTGTTTTATTGATTAATCTGTGAATATTGAACATATTTTGGTTTCCTGGGACTCACCCCTACTTGATTATAATTTGTTAACATCAATATGTTAATATTTTCTTGAGGAATTTTGCATACATTTTTAATTTTAATAATTTAAAAGAATTTTTGCATACATTTGTCTACCGATTTCCTTTTGTATAATATTTTTGACAGGTTTTGATTCCATGTTTAAGCTGCCTTCAAAAAGTAAGTTGATTTTTAAAAATTGCCTTAGACAACTTTGCTATTGTCTACTGTAAATTGTTTCTAAATTTGCCTACTTTTAACACACAGAATGAACACCTCTATTTTCTGGAAGAATTTTTGTAACATTGGCACTATTTCTTTCTTATACACCTGATAGAATTCACCAGCTTATAATCAACAAGCTCAGAGTTTACTTCCTAGGGAAGTTTGTTGATAAATTATAATTTATTTTAAAGAAATAGAATTATTCAGATCAATTTGTATGTAGGTCAGTTTTACTACCTTGTATTTATAAGAATTTTTATGTCGAAGTTTTACATGTATTGGCATAAATTATATATGTATGCATATATTTATATTTTTAGTTGTAGATGGACACAATACCTTTGTTTTTATTTATTTATATGTGGTGCTGAGGATCATCCCCTGTGTCTCACCTGTACTAGGCAAGCACTCACCACTGTGCCGCAAACCCAGTCCCAATAGGCATAAATTTTTAAAATTTTCTTATTATGCTTCATGAACTATAGTAATATCGCCTGTTATTTCCAGATATTGGTCATTTATATCTTTGGGTTTTTTTTCTTGATCTGTTTTGTTTAGGGTTCATCATCCAAAATTACCTACAAAAATCCCATCAGTTACCCATTAAGTGTATGTTCTTTTATGTACAGAATTCTTAGACTATTGTAGCATTTCCTTTAACTTCCCCTTTGTTCATTCTCTTGGTTAATGATTCTCAGCCCTTACATCTAGCTAGTATTTCTGGAGGACATCACAAAAGCATCTTCATATTTGCCTAAACAAAGTGTTTATTTTTCAATAATCTATTATAAAAATATAGGAATTTGGGGGCATGATTGGACTATTTCAGGTACATCTGCATCTAATGTCTAAGTAAATCATTGAGAATAATAGTGACAGGAATCCACCTCAATTTAGTTTATTCTTTTTCTCTCTTGAGTGTGCACTCACCCACCCACATCCCTATGAACAGGGAAGCTGAAACATACCTATAATATTATTCTCTTTGATACACAATTCCTAGCTAAATTAACACAGATTGCCTTTTTGTTTCCACAGTGGTTCTCTTCTGGGGGTAAATTGCCTAATTTGAATAAACTACAAGACATATACTTTATCAAGAAAAAGCAGTTTTTACTTATCGGAAACAGCAGTATATGTGTGAAGCTTGGAGGGAAGAATTTAACTTGCCAAGAAGTGAATATAGCCAAAATAGGTAAGCAGCTGTATAAGGGAATATGGTTGTCCTTTGTGGGATACCTGTAGACACTGGTTTGATCTTCCTGTGTGTTTAAAGTAGGGCAATTGTGGAGACAATTTATAATAGACAATAGCAAATTCTTTAAGACAATTTTTAAATAAATGTAAACTTGACACTTATATGATTTTTTTCTATTTGAGAATTCTGTAGATCTTCAAGATGAGCTATGAAAGGGTGTTCAGTTTCTGAGGGAAGAGTAATTCAGTATGTAGTGTCCAACTGTGGCTAAGGCTCCTGTTTTCCACCCATATATGCCCTTTACTTTTTCTCCTTGTCTTCTCCTTCTTGATGTGTTTTGCTCAATTATCCATCTATTTGTAAAAGTAAATATGCCTTCCATAATAGCCACAGTTCTCCAATGGAAAGAGAACCAATAAGTAGGTAGGTAGGTAGGTAGATAGATAGACAGACCGACAGACCGACAAGTGTTTGGATGACAGGAGACAGGTTTCTTTTAAGAAGTTGGATTACATGTGCCTGGGGATTTGGCTCTCTGGTAGAGTACTTGCCTAGCATGCATGAGTCCTGGGGTTCAATCCCTGGAACCACAAAAAAAGGAAGAAGTTGGCTAATGTGATTGTGGAGGCTGGTAAGTTTAAAATCTGCAGGCTAAACCAGATGCTGGGAAATCACATAAAGGGCAGATGTTATAGTCGTGAGTCCAAATTCTGCAGGGCACAAATCTCAAGCAGATTTTCTTCTATATTGTATTATTGAAACAGACTTACTTCCTTTTCAAGAAACCTCATTGTTTGTTCTTAAGGCCTTCTACTGATTGACTGATCCCTATCACATTGTGGAAGGTAATCGAATCAGGTCTTTTAAAAGACAATTTTACTTGGTATTTGATCAAACAATGGAGCAACATTGCCCAGCCAAAATGATGTAAGAAGTATCACAACTTCATAAGAGGCTTAATGAGGAGGGAAGCATGGAAAATCTGATTTGACACAGAATAGATATATTACATTTTGCTAAAAATGAATGATTTGAGTAAAGTTGCAATTTGAATTGGTGCAGTGGAAAATTAACTGTATTATTTCGACCTCTGGGGACTTATAAGAGAAACTCTTTCTATGTATGAATATATAAAAACATACATATTGATAAAATACATATATATGGGGTTAAATGTTCAAAATTATTGAACACATACACTCTTTTGCTAAACTTAAATGCTATAGGTCTTTATTTCCCTCTCCTCAGACACCTTTCACGAGCAAAAGGCAAATCAATGGTAAGAAAGCAGTGCTCATTAGAGATAAGAAAGAGTGACAAGCCTAGCTCAGATTTGTTTCAGTCAGGTGGAAAAATAAAGATTAAAAGCAGAAGTTCCATGTGTGAGCAATTATCTTGGGGGTGGGAGTAAATATAGTGAAAAGGAAACATTAGTAGATGGTTGTGCCGTTGTCCAGACAGTAACATTGGCCACATCAGTGAGAGCACTCTCTAAGGTGAGGATACCAAGAGGACATCTCTGAGTTAGGCATAAGCCAGCTGGGTTTTGGTCATTTGGAGACCAGACTCAAATGGATGGATATTCACTTGGTGCAGTGCACAATGGCGCCATATTTAAAGGCTCACCATTTACATCCCAAATGTGAATTGCCATCTTTGAAAGACAGAAAAGACAGAGATTCTTGGTCTTCTGACACAGGGCTCAACACCAGGGGAGAGCTCATTCTTATACAAAGCCATGTCAGCACCCAAGTCCCTGCATGCACATAAAGGCTCACAGCACACCCACATTCAGATCCAAATCTCATGTGCTCAATGCCAAAGAGTGCCACATTCAGCACAGCCCCAACAGCAGACTGCACACCTGACAATTCTCATCTGAGGAGGAATGGGAAGTATGGTGGGTACACAGCTGATAACACAGGATCCTGAGAAAGGGGTGATGTGTCTTTCTTGGGGCTTTGGAAAGTGCTCCTGGGCAAGCAGGAGGGAAAAATGGTGAAGACTTACATCTTCTCCTAGCTCCTACTGTGACATTTCAGTTTAACTGAATTTAAAATGAATGCTCCTAATTATGCCCCAGAGTCAAAGCACCTCTGTAACCACCAGCTGCCTCTCTTACATCCTTCCCTTTAGGTGTCCCACACTGAATAAGTGACAGCATTCTGCCTCCCACTGTGCTTGGCAGCATAGATTGACATGTTCAGGTTGTATAAGAATAACTTAATTTTTTAGATATTGCTTCGGGAATGAACACCTTTTCCTCCTTTGGCCATAGATCCATTTTGGCTAAAGGCAAAGCTGTCTGGAGAGTCCTTGGGGGACAGTGACCAGCAGGGCCTTAGTCTCAGAAGCATTTGCTGAGAATGTGAATGAAGGCAGGTGTAAGGGGGTCACAGGGATCCTCTGTGGGGCTTTTCTCTGCACACACTTTCTTTCCTCCTGACCCTCTCTAGGTCATCTTTGCTTTACACAGTGTAGATGAGGGTTAAATATAAAGTACCCTTCTACAAAGTCCCCAGGGTAAAGAAGAAGCCATCTGTTTTTCAGTCCCTCTAAGGCAATGTCACCCCAGTACCACAAGTTAATAGAATATCTGGGCAAACTCCACCACAAGTGTTTACTTGATTGGCCCAGGAGCCTGGCTTATCAAGACTGGCTCAGAGAGCTCCACAGTGGTCCACACACCCTCTCATTAACAAGAGGATCAGGTCATTCATGCAGGAGTAGTGGCCCCATCCTCAGAAAGCTGAATTCCCTGACTCTAATAAAGGAGAAACCAAGACACAGCAGTCTCACATCAAAGATGAGGAGGAGGTCCAATGCTGATGCTTTCCTGGGAAACCAGTACCTTTCTCTGGACCTGTTCTGCCTGAAATCATCCCTAGCGGCCTCCAGCAGCTAAACTTACATAGCACATTTGATCTTAAGAACAACTGTGTGAGGCAGGCAGGCCAAAGGAAGAGGCCCAAGAGGAGCTCAGAGTTAATGCAGCTGAGGTTGACAAAGAAGAGCTTCTGAGGCCACTCTCTAGTTACAAGCAAGGCCCAGCACGC
The DNA here is from genome assembly GCF_047511675.1 of Marmota flaviventris. Taxonomy (NCBI): domain Eukaryota; kingdom Metazoa; phylum Chordata; class Mammalia; order Rodentia; family Sciuridae; genus Marmota; species Marmota flaviventris. The sequence goes on from NC_092502.1 coordinate 145,878,388, forward strand.
AGCTACTTCACTCTGTGTAGCCAAGATGAGGTGCAAGGTCCCAGCCATCTCCTAGTCTTACTGGAAGAATGAAAAATCAAAGTGTAAAGACTTCTTGCTTGAGGATATTTAGTAATACCTTCTCTGATATTCCAAAGGTAAAGAGAATAGGTTTTGCAAATATAAAATTTACACTGGATGCTGTAACAAATAAGTCCCTACACATGATATCTGACACCCTAAGTCCATTGCATACTCACATCAGAAGCAAAATCACATCCCATTTTGTGAATGGTGCTCCTCTAAGCAATATTCAGGGGTACCTCCATCCTGTAGCTACACCATCTTGAACATATAGGTCCAAATGACTGAAGGGGGATGCCACACAAGAATCACACGGGGGAGGGAGAGGATGTTTCTGGGCCAGGACTGGAGCTGGTATGGCCACTTCCACACATTACTCAGTTCATACCCTGCCACAAGGGTAGCTGGGAAATATAGTCTGGATTTGAACCCAGGAAAAATAAGAAATAGCTTTGACTGGTTAACTAGTTTCCTACCTGCAAATGGTCAGAATGATATTCAGTATAGATGGATTTTTGAAATGGTCATTATTGGGCTGGTTGTCATGGTGCACAATTCCAGCAACTGGGGAGGCCAAGGCAGAAGGATTATAAGTTCAAGGCCAGTCTCAGAAACTGAATGAGGTCTTAAGCAACTTAGTAAGACTCTGTCTCAAAATAAATAAGTAAATAAATAAAATATAAATATAAATATAAAAAGGGCTGGGGATGTGCCTCAATGATTTAATTCCCCTGGAATCCATTCCTGGTTCATACACACACACACACACACACACACACACACACACACACACACACAGAGTCTCTCTGTCTCTCTGTCTCTCTCTCTCTCTCTCTCTCTCTCTCTCTCTCTCACACACACACACACTCACACCCATATATATGATTTTTATTTCTTTGATGACTCTATAGACATACTTCATTTCTTTTGTCCCTTCCCAGTTAAACCAGAAGCTCCTTTTGACATAAAAGTCATCTATCGTGAGGAAGCCAATGACTTTGTGGTGACTTTTCATACGTCACACTTGAAGAAGAAGTATGTAAAACAATACATAGCCTACTGCCAGGAAAAAGATAAAAAGGATTGGATGATATGTAGATCAATCATGTTTGTACAATAAAAACTTCTAAATGTTATATATGTTATTGTTGCAGAAGTACATTTGCTCCAGGAAGTCTTAATAATTTTGTTTTCAGAATATACCCTTTACTGAAAGAAGCTCCCAATATTGTGCCAGCTTTGGGCCCCATATGCATGCACCTTTCCTAGCCTGTCCTTCTCTTGTTCTGATTTTCCCCCTTACTCTATTTTTTGTCTTTATAACGTTTCTAACTCAGTTAGGTAGCCACATAAATGGAGACCAGATGGATCTTCACAATGCAAAGCCCTCAAAAAGTGCCATGCCTAGTACCACACTCTTAAGCAAAACACTCTTTGAATAGTTAGCAAGAAGATGTGACCACCATTTGATTTGAGAATTTGGGGGAGCATGATGAGGTAAGGAGAAGAAGGGCAGATTCATCTCTGTTTTCTTTTTATTTTCAAGTCTGAGGTCTTAGTCATTGAACTTAGTATTCATTCTTTATTATCTGGATGGTTATTTAGCCTCTTTCTTCATGGTTTTCTGAGGTTGGACTATCTGGGTGTATTGTAAGGAAGTGGAAGAAGTGTAGAAGATTCCAGGTATTAGGTTCATCTTAAAGCACTACCTAAGGATGCCTTCTCTTTCTGGGGACTGAAAGAATGCCTACTTACTGCCACTGCCCTCCTTGCTCAGGCCAGGATCACCCTTGTTTGTTTGCAGTATGCAAATAACATTGCACAAACATACTCCCTGCCCCAAACACTGGCTCCCTTCTTTTATTCACCCCATACACACATGGAGAGAGACTGAATGACATTAATCCTACAGTTTTCCATTATTCATCTAAAAATCGTACAAATGGAAAACAAATATTGTGGAGAAAAGAAGAATTTTAGATAAATGCCTCCAAGACAATCAGCTTCCTGTCTGGGGGAAAAAAAATAAGTCAAAAGTCTACCCTCTGTCATACACTTATCTATGTAAACACACAATAATAAAAATTGTAAGGCAATTTAAAACTTTGGATTATATTGCCATGTATACAGCTGATGGATCACTAAAATCTATATAAAGAGCTCTTATAAATCATTAAGAAAGAGACAAATATCACCATAGACAAATGAATTAAAAATTGGCAAATTGCATATATAAGAAATATATAAATTTGGTAAATATAAGAAAATTAATCCAACATATATAAATGTAAATAACAATGCAATATGACTTTCAATCAAATTTTTCCTTTCCTTTATTTTTCCTTCCTTAAGGATAGTACACAGTGTTGGGAATACTATTGCCTCTGTATTGCTATTCAAGATGTAAAATCTTATCTTTCTAGAAGGAAATTATCTTGCTCACTAAACTATACTGTCATCTCCCCTTGGCACATGAAAAGGGAAAGAAAGAAAAAGAAGATACTGAATTGTGAGGAGGAACTGGGAGCCTGGGACAGACCTACCTCTTCCCAAGCTTGGAGACATCACCACCTGTATAAAGACCTATTCTATCACTGTTCTCTTTGGCCGCTCATGCATCACTTATGAGCTCACAATCTCTGTCCCTAATTCTGCTGCTGAGCCCTCTATGTATTTAAGCTCCTTAGTCTGACAAATATGAGAGAACTTCAAGAGGGTGCCTATGTGACTCAAGGAACTGAACTTGAAGTGATTTGAAAGATCTAGGCAACACTTCATTTTCCATCCTAAAAATATATTGGCACATTTTTCTCCTTAGCACGTGAATTTATCCAACACAAAGCTGACTCTCCTGCAGAGAAAACTGCAACCTGATGCAATGTATGAGATTAAAGTCCTATCCATCCTGTATAGTGAATATTATGAGGGTTTCTGGAGTGAATGGAGTCCAAGTTCCCACTTCAGAACTCCATGCAGGTGAGGATGACTGTAAGGAGTCCTTGTCCCCTACAATGCTTTGTGTGTCAAAGTGTGGGCAAGAAAGTGAGATGGAGTTAGTGCAGATAACCACAGGTTAAGACTCCACCCAGAGGGTGTGTTTCCACTTTCTTTGTCCCTTCTATGAAGAATAAGGGAACAGGGGAAACTGGATCTTTAGTAGCTCAGAAATGGTACAGCTTGTCTTAATGCTACTGCCTTGGGCGTTTCTGCTAACTCCTGATATTTCTCAACAAAATACCTACTTACCACCTCCCATTTACCATTTTTGACTGGGATTTCAATGCCTGGTCTCTCTAAGACCCCTCTAGGGAAAACTTTCTCTAAGGTAGGTAGGAAGGACAGTTAAGTTGTCTCAGGTCTCCTTTCCCAGAATAACACAGTTGTCCTTGGGGTGTAGGAGGTAATATGGATCAGAAGAGTCAGAGAACATGACTTGGGAATGTGCTCAAAGCACCAATGTAGACCTTTCATTTGGGAGATTGGGGAAGCTATGCTACTAAAACACTCTTAGGCACACTGGAACTCAATTAGTCTAGCTTGATCCTTCCTATACCGCACCCTAAGTGCCATCTCTTGTCTTCCAGGACCCTGATGCTCTAGGAACACCATGGGGACGGCCACATCCCAGCATGCAGGTAATAAGTGAAGCCTGGTATTCTAGCATCCCCCAAGCCTACCTTGGGACTTGCTCCCTCTCCTCTCGCAGTGCAGCAAGATGAGGGCTCCATCTTATAAGTGCTTGTCAACATTCAAGGCTGTTCTCTGTGACCCCTTTTTCCCTCTCCCTCCTCAGTTCAGGAATACACACATGCACTTGCACGGGATGTCTTGCCTCAAACACAGTTGCCCTTGGGGTGTAGGAGGTAATATTGAAAGTTCTAAACTTTCTTTTCTTTAGAGTGTGTGGCTTCTGAACTTGAAATCCATGAATTTAAATTGCTTTCTAATATGAACATATTAGAAAGCTGTGGATACCTGGTTGGAGAAGACCAGGGTGTAAAAGTCAATGTGAAGAGGGGAACACATGGTACAATATCTTATAATGTCACTTGTCATATTTGTTATGCTCTTGATGAAAAATCAGACAGTAAAGAAACTTACATGCACTAAATCCCTGTGTAATGGACACTGAGCCATGTACTTTAATTGCAGAATATCCAGCCAAATTAAATATTCCCCACCCACTCCCCTTTTGCAGACCAAAAAAATGCAGATAAGAGGCACTGGCAATCCCAAAAATCCAAAGACATAATGTTCTCTCTGATTTCTGGATGCTAATTCACAATAGATTGAGGGGGTGGAGGGTGGAGGTTCACTGGATTGGGCAGGAAGGAGTGGGGAGCAGCAAGGGGATTGGAAATAGAAAAGACAGTCCGAGTGAATTGGGAATAACTCTCCTATATTCATATATGAATACACTACCTATGTAACTCCACATTATGTACAAGCACAAGAATGGGAAGATATACTCCATGTATGTATGATATGATTCCAGGACCATGCCTCATTCCTTAAAATTCAAAGCATTTAGAACTTACTTATTTTCCACACAAGATCCTACATAGATTACTATGATAAATAACAAATTTAAGAACTGACCATCCTCCTGGCTCAGAGTACTTCCATGCTGATTTCCTCAGTCCCTCAAGTGCAAATCCATGGTGGAGATAAGGACAAGGGAGGGTTTCCTCTGCCAAGGCCTCATTCCTGGATCACTAAATCAGGAACCATAGGGGTGAAGGGGGGTGAAGAGAAGACAAGCAGACACACGTAGAGAAAAAGTGGAGCCAGGTGGGTAGCCAAGCCCTGGTGAAGCTTAACTGACTCCAGAGCTAGATCAGCCCATTAATTATATAGGTTTTTCACCAGAAAGTTGTTTGTGAGAGGGCTGAGGCTGTGCACAGTGGCAAAGTGCTTGCTGAGCATGCGTGAGGCCCTGGGTTTGATCCCCAGGACCACATACAAATAAACAAATAAATAAAGGTATTGTGTCCACCTACAACTAAAATATATTTAAAAAGAAAGAAAGAAAGAAAAATAATAGCTATTTTTTTAAAAAAAAAAGAGTTGTTTGTGAGAAAGTTTTAGCAAAGCAGGCCAACTGAAAGATGCAGTGAAAGATAACCTTGAGACATCTTGTTGTCCCCAGAATACCCTATCCCTGGAGTTGGTTCCTGAATCCAAGGTTCTGACTATTAGAGCCAGGAGCCTTCCTCAATAGTAACTCTTGGCTGGTATTGTCATAGCAACTGCAGCATCTTGACAAGTACCCTCAGAAAGGCAGCCCCCGGGGCAAAAACAGCCACAAGGGAATCAGAGGGCAGGGTTGCAGTCACTGCTCTCCACATTTCTCTTCTTCATTCCCAGCAGCATCTGAATGTCCAAGGCTGCACCTTTCTTCTCTGGGACTTAGAAATTACCTGAAACTTTGTTGGGGGAGGAGTCATATTGAAAGATTGCATACTTATACTTTTGAGAGTATAAAAAAATAAAACAATCTTTTCCCCTTACATATTACTTAGAGTTTCAGGAGACTCACAGATTACCCAATTTGGGATATTGGTTTTAGAGTTTTGATGATCTTGAAAACATCCTGGGATCAGAGATCTGAGATGAGGAAAAATGGCTATAATATAAATATGAATAATCTTACCTCCTCACTGGCCAAGTGCAAGCTCCATCCTAACCAGATCTAGGTTCACTCATCCCTAAATCCCAAGGTCAAATGTCTCCTCCATCCTTCCACAATTGAAGGCAGCTACTGCTGCCTGTGGTGTCCACAAAACTCATACGTACATCACCCCTGAGAGTACAGTTCTTGCATAGGTTGTTCTCCCAACACACACTCTCCCCTCCTTCCTCTAAGTAATAGAACTCAGCCTTAGTTGGGCACATAGCAACTCCTCTTCGATGGCATTTACCTTCCTACCTTGAAGCTAAAGTGGCCATGGGGTTTCTGTCCATTAGGTCATGAGTCAGAAGTAACTCCCAATCATCTCCATAAAAGAAAAGTTGGCTTCTCCCCAGTTTCTCCCTTGACATACTTCCCACTGACTGGAATAGGATCATGGTGCTCCTAAATCAAACTCAAGACATGAGCAGTTGCCCAGGAAATGAAAGAGACTGGGTTTCTGAATGAAGGCACTACCTTAGAGCTGTCTTTCTTCCCTGGATCATATACTATGAAAAACCAATACATTTGCATCTTTTTGAAAGCCACTGTTCTGTGTCTCCTTGTTTCAACAGCAGAGCCCAGGTAGTACATGCAACAGCAACAAAAGGCTGCATTGAACCCCAAAGGTTCCTAAGGCTGACAATAAAATAAAATCATAAAGGTTCACATGAGGAAAACAAAAGTCAACGATACTCTACCATTTTCTTGGACCAGTTCTCACAGTGACAATTGTATATAACAACATAACAAAGGTGGATATATTATAACATCAGACAGACCCCTTGCTCTTTCTGTTTTAGAGTCATATGCTGAATCTCTGTGGCAATTTCATGAAGAGTATCACTCAGGGTCGCTTCAAATCTTGACTTTGCATAGTTTGTTCAGGAAAATATAGAACAGTAGAGCTTATTGATGGGACCTTCAGTGGCACATAGGTCTTGGGTTCCAAAAGGACAAGAGGAGGTTTGAAGTTGAAGTGAGGCCTCTGCTGATGTTCCCAGGGGTCTGGGCTGGGATATGGCTGGTAGAGTGTGGATTTCAGCTGCAGTCTCTCAGAACAGACTGTAAAGACAGGTAAGAGACTCTGAGGAGAGGAATAGGCCTGGGCATAGCAGGTAGTCACTTTGTCCAGACTTCCCCCAAACCACTGGGGGCCTGGGGGCCTGGGGGCCTGGGGGCCTGACACCAGGCATATTCCAGGGCTTGAGTCTGTGCTGGGAGAAGCTCAGAATCACAGAAGCACCCAGAGTCAGCTTTGCCAACAGGCACATCACTCTCCCCAAGGATCAGTGTGTGTTGTTCAAACCTTTATCAAAAGTTGGGCATGTTCTGAAATCAAAGCACTCACTTTCTCATAGCACATCAAAGAGGACAAGGTTGGTGCTCAAACATTCCATTCTTGTTGCATCAGAGATCGAGGCTGAAATCTTGTAAAAGCAAAACAACTGTGACATTTCAAAATCTGCCCAGAAAGAACACAGACTACACCAAGACATAGGACTGAAGAGCTGGGGTGAGGAGGAAAGGGAAATGAAAGAAGAGCCACAACAAGGAACATATTGTGCTCCTGGAGATGAAACATCACAATGCTGGGACTCCCCCTTGAGCCCTAGAGACTGACTCAGCACCTATTGATAAAATGCTGAAGACATTAATGTAGGACCAGAACTGCAGGAGGTTTCCCTACAACCATCCTCACCTACTCAGTGCCTGGGGTGCTTTTCTCTTTTTCCTTAGCTCTGGATTGACACCATTCACTGCGGTGAGCAGGCCTCCCAACCTCCAGGAAGATGGAGGCCAAAAATTGTTTTTCATCTTAAGAATACAATTGCTTAATTAAAGAAGGTAAGTTGACTGCAGCAAGGAGTAGTCAAGACAGATTCTGAAGACTGGGTATTGGAAATTTTTGTGTATTTTTCATGTATCAGGTTTTTTCCAGAATATTCCTATTGCAATAGGCTGCTGCTGTGTGTCACTGTTCTGTCCTTCAATACACAAGCACAGGGCGAGTGGCTTTTCAATACTCTTGTTCTGGACCAACTACTAAATGTGTAAGGGCTATGTAATAAACTTCATTTAAAAACTGACTCAGAACTTCTTTTGCTCTGGAAATAGTTTGTTTCCCATGAGTGCTGAAAGAGAGAATGCTCTGGTATCTATCTTACTCGATTTATAATTTCTGTAAAGGATAGAAATGAAATTTCTGTTCCTAAGAGATGTGTCCAAGTAGTAAAAATGAGTAAGTAAGTAAGTAAGTAAGAAGTTAAGACATTCAGCCTGAATTTACCCAGGAAAACTTCTGCCCTTTCTGTTTGGCAAAAAGATGGAAGGCTTGTATCTTTCTGGACTGGGCTTTAATAGAGTTAAAACAAACCACAATCAAATAAAGAATTCACACAGTCTTCTCATTTTAACACTACAGGATCTGAAATCTCACTAATAGGTTAGATTTTCAAACTCTTTTGGTCTCTACCAGCTATACAGGAGCATCATGTAGTCTTTTACAATATGAAAATAAAAGAAAATCTTTTTTATGTGCTTTGTCTATTTCACAAATGGCCTGGATAATCACTGGGGTGAGCGGGGAAGAAGGCAGGGGAGACTTGGAGCAATAGGGGTCTGAGCTCGAAATCAGGGTGTTCTGCTTGCAGATGCGAAACAAGAAAATTGAGTGTTTTTCAATGATTCACCACATCATAGGAACTCATGAGAGTGAAGAAGACAATGTACAACAGAAGGAAGAGGAAAGGTAGAGATAAAAGGAAGTCTTGAGAGAAGAGCACAACCCGGGTGAAGTCAGATGGTCCCAGAAACTGCCATGCGGGGACTTGCTTCACTCATGGTCAGATACGCGCCTCCTGACCTCAGGCTGGGATGCTCAGGTGCTCTGCAGGCTCTTCCTAACTTTCCTTTCTTCTCTCTGTTTGTTCTTGTCCGACAAACAATAATGACAATGCCATATATGAAATGTCCCTCATCTGAGGAATAGGTGGAGCAAGGTCTTCCTCAGCTTTTCCACGTTTCAAAGGACCAACAAGATGAGTGAGGAAAGAGAGAAGGCACCATTCTTGTCTGCCATCCCCCACAGTCTGATTCTAGAAGGATTGGTGACCCTTCTCATTGTCCGTGGAGCGCCACATGCTGAATTTAGGTTTCTCTCTGAGGCCCGTTCACCATCTCCCGCCCCACCCAAAGTGGGTGAGCACACCAGTGGAAATCCCCTGAGCAAACTAGCACATGCTGTACCAAAATATTGTGTCTTCACTTTGTTCTTTTACATCTTCACAACTAAAGGAAAGAGATACAATCAAAATGATAGTCCACTTAAATGATAAACAAGAGAATTTAAAGAGACATCACCCAATTATTCATCCACTAAGTGACAATCTAGGAACAATTTATGACATCTGGATTGGTGAGCAGACAGAGTTTGTGATGTATCCTTGAACATTCGCTTAGTTCATGAGAATTTGCAACTAGAGCTTTCTAAAGAGGGTATTCAGCTGAGTACATAACATCTACCAATATTTATGAATAAAGCTTACTTAAAATTCTTCTAACCAAATATTCTAAACAAGATTAGACATGAGGACACAAATGATTATAAAAAGCATTATCACTCTTTATTTGTTTTAGGGAAGTATTTTGAAACACCAAAAGAAGGCCCAAACAGATGGGAGAGATGGGCTATGTCCCTTTCAGCTGGATTCTTGCTCTGAAATCCCCCCTGGGTGTGGTGTCTGGAGCATGCACTAAAACTGATGCAGACCATGTGTCTCTGAGTCTGCCTCAAAACTGAAGAGGAGACTCTAGACTGATATAAACACCCCACCGACTCTTTTCTCATTTTATTAGATTGTCACGATAACTACAATGATGAAACTGACTAAGTCATTCAGTTTTCATAAACTCTAATTGGCTTCCCACCCTGGGAGATGTTTTTAATCTCTATTAACTTAGCCATTTTTACAGGCCAATGGAACCAATCTACCAACAACAGGGAATCAAGACAGAAGTTTATAACTCAGCTTCTCTAGACTCACCATCTGACAGCCTTATAGTTTCTTTCTAAAACTGTGAAGCCCAGTTGCTTTATGAGTGAATGCAGGTTCCATGATTCCTATGAAGATATGAGCAGAAGTATGTCTTCCAGGAGTCACAGTCTGTGCTTTACAGAGAGGACTACTATCAGCCTGGTAGTAATCCTGATAATTGGCTTAAAAAAAAACTATTCAACAATTACTAAGGAGTGAGCCAGACTTTACAAATACCACCACCTTAACCATGAGGCCAAACTGGGAATGATTTTGATTGACATACAAGTTTTGGGAGAATCTGAGCTAGCTATCTCATTGTCTTAGGCTGCTGCCCTGTATACATAGGTACTGGCATGGTCTGTATGTACTCTACATTCCTGAGATGTAGTGTGGAAATCAGATTTTTCCAAATAGAACCCCATTTAAATACACTAAGAAAGTAACAATTTTGTCTTTTTAATGAGACTGGCAGATTTTCCATAAACAGTCACATGGAAAAGATTTTACTATATCATAGAGTCTCTGTCTTGTCTCCTCAACTCAGCCCCTGTGGCAGAAAATCAGCTATAGACATTGCACAAATGTGTTGTACCATCTTGGTATGTTATTCATGAACACAGACATTGGGCCAGATTTGGTGTTGGGCCAAAAACAGGTGTTAGGCCATAATTCACCAACATTTGCATTAAATTAATAATTATTGAATGCTTAGTATAAGGGGCAAAATATGGATAAGTACTAGGGATACACGGAGAACAAAACAGAAAATCATATTCTTGGGAAACCTAGAGGTTGGCTTTCAAAATAAAACCACAACAAATTATAAAGTGCAGAATCATTCTTTAAATCAAAACTCACCTCAAATAATCGATTGATTAGATTTGTGGGTTTAGATTTTTGGATTGTGATTCTTTTAACTGAGGATCACTTAGGTCTAGATCTCTTGAGTGTAGCTGTGAAACCTACCACCTTATTCCAAACTAAACACAGTGAGCCTGGGCCTGCAAGGAATCCAGAGAGGTGCAGTTACTTGAAATGCCCTCCCTCTTTCTCTGTTTCCTCTGTCTCTGCTATCAGCAGCTCTACTTTTACTCAGACTTCCTGTTCCTAGCATTGGACTTCTTTTATGCTGTGTTTATACTTCCCCCTGTCTGTGGTTAAGTAAGTATAGAGCTGTGGACCTCTTCAACCTCTTTCTCTCTCATTCATTTGTACACACAGCCTCACACTTCAGCTCTCTCCTCTCCTGTCTCTCAGAATGACAATTCTAAGTACAGCTCTTGGTACGGTTTTCTATTTACTTCAAGCCGTTTCTGGAGAAAGTGGCTATGCACAGAATGGTGAGTCATTTCTTACTTTTCTTTTTTCTTTTTTTTTTTTTTTAAGGATTTCTCATCATCTCTAGAGTATGCTTCAGGTTACTCAGTTCCCTGACAAACCTGAACTGGGCACTGGGTTGGTATGGCGCTCAAGAACTTGTTGTATGCTCTCCCACCAGTGTGGGGATGATACTGTGGGTGGCATAAAAGGCTTCAGAATTGTTAAGAAGGAATGTGTTGAATCTCAAAACACATATCTTAAATGTTGATTGATGCCATGCCTCTGTTCCTAGAACACTGCTGTAGATACTACAAGTAGGCTTGTTAAAATATCACTTAGATGATTTTAATTTGTCAGGATATTGAGCTGAATTTGTTTGGTTTTATTTTTTAAGAGTTTCCCAAAGCATAAACTTTCCTGAAATATAATATACAGAGACAATAGCTTTGTCTGCATTGACCAGTGCTATATCAACAACACCTCAGTGTCTAGAACGTAGTATTCAACCAAAAACATGGGAACATTTCCTCAAAATACTTTGGCTTGACAGATTCATTTAGATTCTTAGTGAATAACATACAGATCTGAGTGTGTTGGCTCATTGAAATACACATAATTGCCTCCATGTTCAATAATTTAATCATATGGAATAATTTTCTTTGGAATGCCAAAAGTGCTCAACACCTACAAACAGATTCTGGCTTCTTAATAAATACATTGTAATGACAACAAAAGTATAGATGGAATTGTCTACCAACAGCAGGGAACACCCAGGAACTTGGGCCACCAATTTTTTTTTCCCAATTAAATTCTTTCACTTAAAAAGTATGTTCTGTAAGGAAAAGTATTTTCCTTAAAGACAATATCAATATATCAACCTAATGACTCAGATGTTTCTGGTCATGTTTCCTTAGTCATGCTTCCTTGGTTTAGCTATTTTGAGTCAATTTACTTAGTAATTGTCAAGGATGGAAAACCCTTGCATTTTCTCATTAAGGGAAGAGTCACAGGGGTGACATTTTCACAGCGTGACCAGTTATGAGGGATGATCATTAGCCTACACAGGATGTTCCCTTGAGTTTGCACAAGGTCCAAGGAACACTGTGGAAAACATGAAGAATTTACATGAAGACTTTGATGCAATATATTCCACTATTACATCTATATCTATGAAATTAGAAATGATTGTGGTCTAAAGTGCAAGCCTTAAATCTCTTCTTGGTGGCCATCTGTTTTCACAAAGAAATAAAAACTCTAACTTAAAGCTGAATTTTCACTTCAACTTCTTAATTTCAGATTTTTTTTAGATCTATAACCATCCAACTACATGATCATATCAAAATATTTGCCATTTTGAAATGTAAAGAATTCACAAAATAATGAGCTGTTCTTTCTTGAAAGACAAGTTAGTTTTCTGACAACCTCAAGGGTGATCAAGATACAAAAGGATACTTTTAAAAGTCCAAACCATTTAAATTGTTAATCAGCTACTTCCACTTAGTAGGAAGAAGTCTTCAAGTTTCACTACCTTGCCTATAATACATAGTCCAAAAAAGTTCACTTTTAATGCTTAGAAAACTTTAATATATATCCTTAGATACTTAAATATTTAAGTATTAATAATATTAATATTTGAGCATTAAAGGAAAATTAGATTAATTCCTTCTATTAAAGTTCTGTGTAATTTCAAAACCATAATGATAACACCACTACATGTTTTTTCAAAAGAATTTTCCAAAAGTTTTATGTATATTTTCAGAATCAAAATTCTAATTATTGTTCTCCAAAAATATGACACTGGCACAATTAACTCTTAATGAGTGATTACAGTGTTCTGATCCATTCAGTGACTCCTACAACATAAGCCCACATATCAGTACAGGAAGGCTCAGGGAGATTGTGTGACCTGACAGAGACCACAGCTACACAGACTAGACAGAGTTAAAATCACATCTGTGCATCAATGACACCAAAAGTTTTAGCTTTTACGTACACTGCTTTAACCTAAAAATTTTAAAATTCCTATCAAGAACATTTTCTCTGCCAAATACCATGCAATTTTACAAGTCATTGAAGGAGATGTTTTGTTGTGGTGGTGGTGGTGGTTACAAAGCAATCCCACTCAATTAAATAGCCAATGAGTTCTGTCTTAAAACATAGTCACTTTAAGTGAAGGAAAAACTGTAATCTGTAAGCGCAGTGATTTGTATATTGTGGGTATATTATATGATAAACCTCCCTTAGCCAGACTGGATGTGTGAGGTCAGTGGAAGTCCTGACTGGTGCCTGTCAGTTACTAGTGTATGCTCTCTCTGGCTTATCTTGTATATTGAAAAATTAGAAACAAACCTGACCCCAGGATGTCTGAATCCAAACAGTGACATATGTTCTATTGTATAGAAATAGTGGAAGGACCAAAGAGAAAAAAGATCAAGACAGTGTGAAAACTGCCTATAAAAGTAGGTTCAAACCACCCAGAGCCATTTCATGTAGAAAGGGGCCAGCTCTCAGGGAAGGAGACATCTGTGAAATTAGAAATGATCATGGTCTGGAGTGCAAGCCCTAAATGGTGAACCACATCACTGCTTAGCATTGTCATCAGGAGGAGGACTATGGTCTGATGAAATGACGTAGGACCCTTGCTGTTGTTAGAATTGTGAACTGGGCAGACTCTGGGGATGTTCAGAAAGGTATATGCCTGGGGTGGTGAGCAGTACCCACAGCTCTTGTCTAGCTGGCTGTTGGCGACTGGTCTCTTGGCCTGAACAGACCTGTCACTCACCTGATTGGTCCATTCCTAGCCAGATGGTTAATTTTCCCCACAGAGCTACTGGGTTATTTAAGTAGAGAGGGTACAGTTTGATCAGCTCGTGACCTCTCACACTCTATCTACCAAGGCTCAATTTTGGTAGAGTCTGAATGGATTTTAAAGCCATAGAGGCATCAAATTTCTAGCACAATTAAGTAAAATAACTGAGTCGTACACTCACACTTGGTCACTCTGGGAATGGCTCTGATAACTGGATTTCCCCAGGTCTTAGCGCAAGTATATTTTGTGGTAGAGTTCTCTAGCCTCACTTTTCTATTAAATATGGTGAAATATGCATACAAAGTATCTATTGAGTCCTAGGGTCCAAGAGCTAGCTTAGGACATCAACTGTCTGTCAGATTGTGCTTTCCAAAAGGAACTACAAAAAAAATCTTTTGGTTCCCAACTCTCTTCCAGAATTTTGCAAATATCTCTAAGAAACACTATGAATAAGAAAATAATCTGTAAGAAAAAAGGCAATAGGCATAGCAGTTACAGGATCTAATTTTCTAGTCACGTTTGCCTTGTTCAGTGGGTTAAGACAAATTGCCTTAAATTGTCTCACAATGCAGATGCCAATACTACCTTTAGTTGGGATGCCTTTTGGTGAAAGAAAAAGAAACCCTTTAAAAGAGTGAACTTCTAACCATAAGATAGCCTTCATCTTTTCATTTGAAAAAAAAATTCTTGGGAGGAAATAAATGAAGATAGTAATAAAGTCAAAGGTTAGATTAAGAAACACATGAATGGTGGTAGTATAGTATCTCATTTTGAGAACTTTTTCAATGTAACAAATATAAGATATAAAATATTCTTATATTTTAACTATAAGTTAAAATAAAAGAAATAGTCTGTTTACTGCATCATAGTTTTATGATATACTGATTCCATGATTAAAATATTTAGAAATATTTGGAAGTCATTAACTGTAAGGAATTTTTTTTTCATAGAAAACTCTGTATATTGGATTTTCGTTTCTGTTTCAAATTTTTATCTTGTTTTTGCCTTTGGAATTTCCTTCTTTAGAAAAAAATCCTATCACTCCTTCATGTCTCCCACAAAAGTCTGTCATTTTACTAAGGTCATGCCATATATTAAGAGGATGCATCTATTGGCCTCATTAACAGCTGCATAATTGTCCTTCCCCAGGAGATGTGGAAGATGCAGAGCCAGATGACAACTCACTCTTATTGTCATTCTCATGCTATAGTCAGTTGGAAGTGGATGGACCCCTGCACTCGCTAACCTGTGCTTTTGACAACCCAGACATCAACAGCACCAATTTGAACTTTGAAATATGGTGAGAAACCTGGTTTCTGTAGTGCTTAGAAGAAAAGCCCTCTCTCTTTCCATGAGTTCTTTTCATTCCTTGAAAAACAAAGAATGTCTCACCATTTATCATCAAATATTAAAGTCTAAGGAATTTCCAAAAGCCTCCTCAAATGCCTTCCTTTCCTGATAGAATGAAGCAAAGCAGTGCTTACTGTTCATGTGTCAGGTTCCAAGAAAACAGGAAATAATGCTGTGGATCTTGCAGATTCCTTATTCCTCCAAACTCCACACCAGAACTTAAATCCTGCTTCCTCTAGAATATTGCTTTCAAAAAAAATCTCTTTGCCCAATGTGAAGCAGTCTACTATCTTCAAGTTGCTTTCTGCAGTGAAATTGCCTGCTTCCTAATCCCAATACCAGTGCTTACTAACTTTTTGACCTGGAACAAGTTATATAACTTATGTAAGCCTCAGTTTCCTCACCAAAAAAATTAAGGTAACCAATCTCATAGGAAGTTGGGGGTGATTAAACAGTCTAAAACACATACAGCCTTCAGAGTGATCACCCAGTATGAGTGATGGATTAGAAATTAAATCATAATTCTGTGAATGTACACTTTCATCCTCTTGACACAGTTTGACATCAGATGGTTTACTCAATGTAAATTTTGCCAAAATCCACAGGAATAACTTTGGCTTTTGGATTCAAAAGGCTTCCGTTTGAAAGTAGGAAAGGAGCCCAGGGAACTTAATCTTCTTCCTCCCCAAAAAGTCATCTCCTAAGATTGAGTGTTACTATCTCTGTGACTTGAAAACAAAACAAAACAAAACTCTAATGAGAAATTCTGACTTGTGGCTACCTCCAAATTCATATCACATGACCTAATTTTTAGCTTCCTAGTGAGGAAAGTAATTCAAGATTCATCAGTAGTAAAGGAGAGTTTTTAAATGTATAGACTCAAATGACCAAATTACATTATTATATTGTGTACATATATAAATCTGTAATGACAAACTACACTATTATGCATTATTATGTTGCATTAATTAAAAAATACTTTGGTTTAAAAAAAAAAAAGCCCCCCAGCATAAAAAAAAATACATACTTGAGGCAGTCTCTTACCATGTATACAGTCAAGATAAACTCTGAAATTTATCTTACTTTAATTTATGGGTACTTCCTGAATCTATTTAAGAAGTCATTGGATAAATATGGTCACAGACTTAGAAAACCTTGCAGTATTCTCAGTATGCTCTTATTAGTTCACTGCTAAAACACTCTACAGAGAGAGAAAGAACCTACAAAGTCCAGAATCTGTGCCACAATTAGACTATGCTAAAACAGCCAAACTGTTTATTCAAATGATATGCTCATTTTTATGGGCAAAACTCTACCACAGAGGTTTAACTTTCAGTGCTCCAACCAGTTACTTGGTGGGCTGCTGTGAACACCTTGATTTCTCTTAACCACTCCAGGCTGACCATCCTATCCACTTTCACTCAGTGTCTGAACACTTCCTTGCCCACTTAAGCAAACCTGACCACTGCCCTCAATAAGTCTCTTGATTTTGCCTGTCCACAGCCTGCATTTGGCTTTTCCAGTTGAACTCAGGTATTGAAGTTGGGAAGGGATTATCTTAAGACATGAATGGGAAACAGTAAATAATACAAACTCCTAAGTAAATAAAGTAGTGCTAAGTGAGCAGCCAATTTTTTAACAAGTATCTACACCTGAAGCTATAGATTAGTGCACCTCTAAAGTTAAGTGAAGACATTGAGAATCAGGAAAACAGTGGTGTATTACGGGTCAAGCTAAGTTTATGTTCCACAATTAAACTATTTTTGTAGCATTTTTTTCAGTTAATATGATTTATTAAAAAGAAATTGGTATTTACTGACAATGGTACATGCTGATGTTCTTATACCTGTGGAATTGTTGGTAGATGCCAGGTGCCATCTTTCAGAAGGCAATGGGTCTACCACCTGCCCTGGGTGTGGCCACTACTTTCCTAGACTGAGAAACTGATTGACTTACTGTTCAGTGATCTGATCTCAGGCATGGGCTTGGATTAACCAAGCTCACAGTGCCTCAGTACCAGCATGAAAATTGACTAGTTCACATTGACAGATGCAACTCTCATAAAGATCTAAAGATTCATACAGGACTCAGAACCTATAGGAGTTGGTATTGAGGTAAAGGTTAAAGGACTAAGAGGCCCAGTAGGTGGTATATCAATATATATCTACTTTTACTGGCATGAAGAAGCAGGTAGATCCTGAAAAGTCTTTTAGTCACTCTAGCCTGATCTCTGGTGACTGAGTGGGAAAGCAGAGGCTCTAGATAGTGGTGCCTAGGACAGAATCCCAACAGCAACACTGAACTAGCTGTGTGACAGGAGTCACTTAGGCTCTCTCATGAATATTTTCTTGCATAGGGATAAGGACCTACATGGCAGGTGTCTGTAAGTGGTGCTTAATCTTAGAGTGTGGTTCTATTTTCATAAAGATATGATCAAAGGGTTGTTCACATAGAAATAGATATAGAATTTGTTGATTTTAGGACTCGAGGTATTTGGTTTATGTCTCCATGCAATTCTTTGTATTTTTTAATGGGGGATTTAATCTCAGTCCTGAAGTAGGAGCCCTTCTCTCATTGACATTACCAGACCAAACTCCATAATAGTTTTTCTTTGGACCCCCACACTTTCCTGTGTGCATAATTTTCACAGTCTGCCCTCCCAAAGTGATTTTACTTTTCTTTATTTCCAGATTCTCAGGGCACAATAATCACTTCAAAACACCACCTACAAATACCACTTCAAATATGTCACTGTTTGTTCTCATCAATTACTGTCACAGTGGCAGGCTGCACCCTGATCATCTAAAGTTTAACTATTGATATCTGTCAAGGATTGTTAATTTAGACATCTGCAAAATAAGTTATACTAACTCTCAAAATTGCTTAATGTTTTTGAGCTAGATTCTGTCTTTTAGCGCCATTTGAGGAATGAAAGCTACAGGTTTTGTTTGGGTTTGGTTTTAATTTGCTTTTTTCAATATTTGCATGCAAATATCTGTTAGTATCAACAGAAGAAATGCATCACCTGTACTGAACTATGCAATTTTGAAGGAGTTATAGAATTATGATGGTGAGGTGAAAAAAAATCAGATCACATGATCTCCAGAAGTCTCTCCTTGCTTTCAGAACAAGAAAATTTGTGCTAGTGGATTAGGGTTGACTTTCCCTTGGAAGGCCCTAGAGCATCAATTTCACCAGTCTGTAGGGCGACTTTGGCATTTGTTATATTCTTTCTTCCTCCAACCCTACCCCAAATACCCTAGAATAGTTCTGTTCAACAGAAATATAATGCACTGTGGAAATCTGTGAGCCACATCAATAATTTAACATTTTTGTAACCACATTTATAAAAAGGAAAAGGAAATAGGTAAAATATTAATTTTAACAATATGTTTTATTGAGCTCAGTATATTTGAAATGCTGTGGTTTCAACATATAATCAATATGAACAAATATTAGTGAGATATTCTACGTTCTCTTTTAAACTCAATATTCAAAATCTGGTATATAGTTTATACTCAGATCTCATTGTAATTTGAACTAACCATACTTCAAGTGTTGAAGAGCCACATATGGAGCAGTGGTTATTGTGATGAATTAGAACATAGTTCAGTCCTGAAGTAGGAGTCCTTCTCTCAGTTACTTTACCAGATTAGACTCTATAATCATTTTTCTTTGGACCCCCACTCTTTCCTGTGTGCATAATTTTCACAGTCAGATCACTCTAGATCATAACTCAAGCAACACATCAAATAAATTGCTTTAACAATCAAGTAAATTGTTTCAAGGCTGGACATGGTGGTGTATGCCTGTAATCTGAGAGACACAGGAGACTGAAGCAGGAGGATCACAAGTTCAAGACCAGCCTCAGCAATTTAGTGAGACTCAGGCAATTTAGCAAGACCCTGTCTTAAATTAGAAAATGAAAGGGCTGGGGATTAACTCAGTAGTATAGTTCCCTGGGCTCAATCCCCAGTACCTCCCCCCAAAATTTGCCAAGTAAATTGTTTCTATTGAGTTAGACTGGATTGCATTGAGGAGGACTACTCACAGAGAAATTATTTCCTTCAATCACCTGAATTGAAGGTCAACATCACTAAACACACTGCCTCTTCTAATCTGCTGGGTTTATTTTACCTCTCAGCAGGACTTTCCTTCCAAAGTAAAACTGAAAACAAAAATAGAACAAATATGGATGATTCAGAGCACATCATTCAAACTTACTAAAAAAATCTGTGGTAATCAGAACAATGTGCTACTGACACAAAGACAGATAAATTGATCAAGAGGAAGAACAGAGAGTTTAAAATAGAATCCTACGTACTAGTATAAGGTCCTTCTCTCATTTACTTTACCAGTAAGGCCCTGGGTTTGATTCTCAGCATGATAAATAAATAAATAAATAAATAACTCATTAGGCCCTGGGTTTAACACTCAGCATGACAAATAAATAAATAAATAAATAAATAAATAAATAAATAAAGGTCCATTGGCAACTAAAAAAAAAGAAATTTTCAAAATTGCCTTAGACAATTTTCTGTTGTCTGCGTAAATTGTTTCCACAATTTGCCTACTTTTAACATCTCTATGGGGCAACTTCCAGCTTCAGGAGTTCAGACCCACTAAAAGTTTGCTCAGCCTCACAAGACAGTCATATGGTTGTCCTTTGTTGCCCATTGCCCATGGATCTTATTCTCTGAAAAGTGGCAGTGAGCTAAGAATACGATTTTGGATTCTTCCTAAATTCTAAAAATTCCAGAAACCTGCTACAGATTTAGGATATTGAAGTATATAAGTTGATTTTTGGTACATATATCTATTGTGAAATAATCACCACTATTAAGCTAATTAATATATATATATATATATATATTATAGATATATTACCGTTCTTTTCTTTTATATGTATATTCTGGGTATAATTCTTTTGTCAGATAGATGAATTGCAACTATTTTCTGCTAGCTTGAAGCTTGTTGTTTCATTTTTTTTTCTTTCTTGTGTGCGTGGTTACTGGCAATTGAACCCAGGAATTCTTTATCACTTAACTACATCCTCAGACCTTTTCTTTCCTTATTTTTTTTTTTTTTTTTTGAGACAGGATCTCACTCTGTTACCAGGCTGACCTGAACCATGTGACCCATCTGTCAGCCTCCTATGTCACTATGATTACAGGTGTTCTCCACCCCACCCTGATTCTTTTCAATTGTGTATTTTAGTAAGCAAAAGCTCTTTATTTTGATGAAGTTTATAATATCTTTCTCTTTTCTGTTTAATGCTTTTTCTGTCCTCACTACTCCCAAAATTGGAAAGTTATTTTCTTTGGTTTTCTTCTAAATATTTCTCAGTTCTAGCCTTCACCTGTAGATGTATCATTTTTATATAATTGTGTGGAAGTAAGGTCCATATTTTCCATAAATTTACTTGGTTATTTCAGGGCAATTTTCTGAAAAGATTTTCCCTTCTCCCACTGAATTTGTTGGGTTTCTGTATTTAACATCAGTAAACCTTATACTTGAGCGTAGGATTCTATTTTAAACTCTCTGTTCTTTCTATTTATCAATTTATCTGCCTTTGTGTCAGTAGTACATTTTTCTGATTACCACAGATTTTTTTAGAAAGTTTGAATGAAGTGCTCTGAATCATCCATATTTGTTCTATTTTGTTTTCAGTTTTACTTTGGCTATTCTAGATTCTGGTATTTCCACATAAGTTTTAGAATCAACTTATTAATATTTTAAAATTCTTTCTAAGATTTTCATTACTACCATTTAGACCAATTTAGGGAAAATTCTATTTTATCAATTTTGAATTTACTAACCCATCAGCATACCTCTCCATTTATTATGTTTCCTGTAATATTTCTCAGCCATGTTTTGTATTCCCATGCAAAACCTTGAACAACTTTTATAAATTTTTTTCTAAGTATTTTATGTTTTCATTGCTATTATAAATGGAACTGTCACTTTAAACTTCATTTTCCAATATTTCATTCTAACCTACAGAAATAGAATCAATTTTTGTCTAATGGCCTTGATGAATTTATTAGTTCCTATAGGTATATTGGAGGTTGTTTATAGTTTTAAATGTGAACAAATATGCTTTTTGCAAATTAAAGATTTTTTTTTCTTTTTAATCAGGATTCTTTTTGTTTGGTTCTCTTGTCTTATGAACCGGCTCAAACCCAGTTCATAAGTTCTACTATTAAATAGAAATGTAGAAAGGGCCAGTCATGGTGGCACATGCCTGTAATCCCAGTGGCTAGGGAGGCTGTGGCAGGAGGATTGAGAGTTCAAAGCCAGCCTCAGCAAAAGTGAGGAACTAAACAACTCAGTGAGACCCTATATCTAAATAAATTACAAAATAGAGCTGGGGATATGGCTCAGTGGTAGAGTGCCCCTGAGTCCAAAGTTCTATTCCAAGTACCAAAAAAAAAAAAAAACAAGAAAGAAAGAAAGAGTTTCCCTATCTCTGGTCCTGATATAAGGATAATTAATGTTCACAATTTCACCATGCTATGAACTGTAGATTTTTTTTTTTTTTGTAAATGCGCTCTGAACTATAGTTTTTTTTTTTTTTTTGAGGAAGAGATCTTCAAACTATAGATTTTTTTTTTTTTTTTGTAAATGCCCTTACAATTGAGGAAGTGACCTTCAATTCCTTGGTGGCTGAGAGTTTTGTCATGAATGGATGTATAATTTTTTCAAGTATACTTTCTTCATCTATTGAAGATGAATAGACTATTTATGTCTTTTTCTCTGTTAATATGGCAAGCTATATTATTGATTCTCTGTGAATATTGAACCTATTTTGGTTTCCTGGGACTCACCCTTACTTGGCCATAATTTGTTAACATCAATATGTTAATATTTTCTTGAGTAATTTTGCATATACATTTTTAAGGTATATTTCTCTATAGATTTCTTTTTTTGTTTAATATTTTTGACAGGTTTTGATACCATGGTTAAGCTATCTTTATAAAATAAGTTGTTTTTTTTTAAAATTGCCTTAAACAGGACTGGGGTTGTAGCTCAGTGGTAGAGCACTTAGCATGTGTGAGGCCCTGGGTTTGATTCTCAGCATGATATACCTATAAACTGAAGGGGAAACATACCTATAAATAAATTACCTATAAATAAATTAATTAAATAAAAGTCCATTGGCAACTAAAAAAAGAATTTTTTAAAATTGCCTTAGACAATTTTCTATTGTCTGTTGTAAATTGTTTCCACAATTTGCCTACTTTTAACAGACAAGAAGAACATCTCTATTTCCTGGAAAAATATTTGAAACACTGGCACTATTTCTTTCTCATATACTTGATCTGTCTACAAACAAAGCATAGGCGGTTTTTTTAGTAGGGAAGTTTATTGATAATGAGCATAATTTATTTAAAAACTAGAACCATTCAGATTAGTTTCTATGTGGATCAGTTTTGCTAGCTTGGATTTATAAGAATTTTTACTATGCCAAAGTTATTACAGGTATTGACATAAATTTTAAAATTTCCTTTTTATAATTCATAGCCTATTGTGATAGTTCAGGTTCATTCCAGATATTGGTCATTTATACCTTTGTTTTTTGTTCTTGATCTGTTTTGTTTAGGGGTTTATCAACCAAAATTACATACAAAAATCACTTCAGTTAACCATTAAGTGTATGTGGTTTTACGTATATAACTCTTGAGGCTGTTGTAGCATTTCCTTTAACTTCCCCTGTGTTTGCTCACTTGGTCAAAAGTTTCTCAGCCATTACTTCTATTATTTTTGGAGGACATCAAAAAAAAAAAAAGTATTTTCATTCCTGCCTCAACAAAGTGTGTGTTTTTCAAAAAATATAGGAATTTCCTTTATCTTCCATGAGCCTGATTGAAGTATTTCAGGTACATCCTCATCTAATGTCTAAGTAAAGCATTGAGAATAAGGGCTGCAGGAAATCCACTTCAATTTAGTTTATTCTTTTTCTCTCTTGAGTGTGCACTCACCCACCCACATCTCTATGAAGAGGGAAGCTGAAACATACCTATAATATTATTCTCTTTGATACACAATTCCTAGCTAAATTAACACAGATTGCCTTTTTGTTTCCACAGTGATTCTCTTCTGGGGATAAAGTGCCTCAATTTGAATAAACTACAAGACATATACTTTATCAAGACAGAAAAGTTTTTACTTATCGGAAACAGCAGTATATGTGTGAAGCTTGGAGAGAAGAATTTAACTTGCCAAGAAGTGAATATAGTCAAAATAGGTAAGCAGCTGTATAAGGGAATATGGTTGTCCTTTGTGGGATACCTGTAGAGACTGGTTTGATCTTCCTGTGTGTTTAAAGTAGGGCAATTGTGGAGACAATTTATAATAGACAATAGCAAATTCTTTAAGACAATTTTTTAAATAAATGAAAAATTTGACACTTATACAAATTACTTCTATTTGAGAATTCTGTGGATCTTCAAGCTGAGCCATGAAATGGTGTTTAACTCCCGAAGACTGAGGGAAGAGTAAATCAATATGTTGCATCTAACTGTAGCTGAGCCTCCTGTTTTTCATCCACATATGTCCTTCCCTTCTTCATCTTCTTTTCTCCTGACTTCCTTCTCTTATTATCCCTATATTCACTTCATATTCTTAGTGTGTTTTGTTAATTATACATGTATTTTTAAAAGTAAATATATATTAAATATTAGTATAGTTCTCCAGTGGAAGAGAATAAATAAGGAGATAGATAAATAGATGGATGGATTGATAGATAGATAGTAGAGGATTGGATGATAGGAGACAGATTAATTTTAAGAAGTAGGCGTATGTGATTGTGGAAGGTGATAAGTTTGAAAATCTGAAGGCTAAACCAGAAGACTGGGAAATCACATGAAGGGCAGATATTACAGAATTGAGTAAAACTTCTGCAGGGCATAAAACTCAAGCAGATTTTCTTCTATATTGTTTTCTTGAAACAAACTTGCTCCTTTTTCAAGAAACCTCGTTGTTTGTTCTTAAGGCCTTCTACTGATTGAATGATCCCTATCACATTATGGAAGGTAAGCTGCATCACTCAAATCAGGTCTTTTAAAAGACAGTTTTACTTGGTATTTGATCACCTAGCCAAAGTGATGTGAGAAATACCACAACTTCATAAAAGACTTAATGAGGAGGGAAGCAAGGGAAATCTGATTTGACATAGAATATATATATTACATTTTGCTAAAAATGAATGATTTGAGTAAAGTTGCAATTTGAATTGGTACAGTGGA
Organism: Marmota flaviventris; assembly: GCF_047511675.1. Classification (NCBI taxonomy): domain Eukaryota; kingdom Metazoa; phylum Chordata; class Mammalia; order Rodentia; family Sciuridae; genus Marmota; species Marmota flaviventris. Next base: position 145,902,889 of record NC_092502.1, read on the forward strand.
AAATTAACTGATATATATATAAATGTGTGTGTGTGTGTATATATATATATATACACACAAAAATGTGTGTGTATCTATATATATATATATAGATACACACACATTTATATTGGCTAAAAACATGTATATGGATAAAAATGTTTAAAATTATTGAAGAGAAAGAGAATTTAAATGCTATAGGTCTTTATTTCCCTCTCCTCAGACACCTTTCACGAGCAAAAGGCAAATCAATGGTAAGAAAGCAGTGCTCATTAGAGATAAGAAAGAGTGACAAGCCTAGCTCAGATTTGTTTCAGTCAGGTGGAAAAATAAAGATTAAAAGCAGAAGTTCCATGTGTGAGCAATTATCTTGGGGGTGGGAGTAAATATAGTGAAAAGGAAACATTAGTAGATGGTTGTGCCGTTGTCCAGACAGTAACATTGGCCACATCAGTGAGAGCACTCTCTAAGGTGAGGATACCAAGAGGACATCTCTGAGTTAGGCATAAGCCAGCTGGGTTTTGGTCATTTGGAGACCAGACTCAAATGGATGGATATTCACTTGGTGCAGTGCACAATGGCGCCATATTTAAAGGCTCACCATTTACATCCCAAATGTGAATTGCCATCTTTGAAAGACAGAAAAGACAGAGATTCTTGGTCTTCTGACACAGGGCTCAACACCAGGGGAGAGCTCATTCTTATACAAAGCCATGTCAGCACCCAAGTCCCTGCATGCACATAAAGGCTCACAGCACACCCACATTCAGATCCAAATCTCATGTGCTCAATGCCAAAGAGTGCCACATTCAGCACAGCCCCAACAGCAGACTGCACACCTGACAATTCTCATCTGAGGAGGAATGGGAAGTATGGTGGGTACACAGCTGATAACACAGGATCCTGAGAAAGGGGTGATGTGTCTTTCTTGGGGCTTTGGAAAGTGCTCCTGGGCAAGCAGGAGGGAAAAATGGTGAAGACTTACATCTTCTCCTAGCTCCTACTGTGACATTTCAGTTTAACTGAATTTAAAATGAATGCTCCTAATTATGCCCCAGAGCCAAAGCACCTCTGTAACCACCAGCTGCCTCTCTTACATCCTTCCCTTTAGGTGTCCCACACTGAATAAGTGACAGCATTCTGCCTCCCACTGTGCTTGGCAGCATAGATTGACATGTTCAGGTTGTATAAGAATAACTTAATTTTTTAGATATTGCTTCGGGAATGAACACCTTTTCCTCCTTTGGCCATAGATCCATTTTGGCTAAAGGCAAAGCTGTCTGGAGAGTCCTTGGGGGACAGTGACCAGCAGGGCCTTAGTCTCAGAAGCATTTGCTGAGAATGTGAATGAAGGCAGGTGTAAGGGGGTGTGGGGCTTTTCTCTGCACACACTTTCTTTCCTCCTGAACCTCTCTAGGTCATCTTTGCTTTACACAGTGTAGATGAGGGTTAAATATAAAGTACCCCTTCTACAAAGTCCCCAGGGTAAAGAAGAAGCCATCTGTTTTTCAGTCCCTCTAAGGCAATGTTACCCCAGTACCACAAGTTAATAGAATATCTGGGCAAACTCCACCACAAGTGTTTACTTGATTGGCCCAGGAGCCTGGCTTATCAAGACTGGCTCAGAGAGCTCCACAGTGGTCCACACACCCTCTCATTAACAAGAGGATCAGGTCATTCATGCAGGAGTAGTGGCCCCATCCTCAGAAAGCTGAATTCCCTGACTCTAATAAAGGAGAAACCAAGACACAGCAGTCTCACATCAAAGATGAGGAGGAGGTCCAATGCTGATGCTTTCCTGGGAAACCAATACTTTTCTCTGGACCTGTTCTGCCTGAAATCATCCCTAGCGGCCTCCAGCAGCTAAACTTACATAGCACATTTGATCTTAAGAACAACTGTGTGAGGCAGGCAGGCCAAAGGAAGAGGCCCAAGAGGAGCTCAGAGTTAATGCAGCTGAGGTTGACAAAGAAGAGCTTTGAGGCCACTCTGAAGTTACCAGCAAGGCCCAGCACGCAGATACTTCACTCTGTGTAGCCAAGATGAGGTGAAAGGTCCCAGCCATCTCCTAGTCTTACTGGAAGAATGAAAACCCAGAGTTTTGAGACTTCTTGCTTGAGGATATTTAGTAATACCTTCTCCGATATTCCAAAGGTAAAGAGAATACATTTTGTTATGAAATTTGCACTAGATGTAACAAATAAGACCCTAAACATATGATATTTGACACCCTAAGTCTATTGCTTACTCACATCAAAGGCAAAATTATATTCCTAACTTGTGAAGAGTGTTCCTTTAAGCAATAATTAGGGCTTCCCACATCCTGTAGCTACATCATTGAATATACACATGCAAATGAAGGAAGAGGAGTGCACTCAGGAATCACACAGGGGAGGGTGAGAGTGTTTCTGTACCAGGGTTGGAGCTGGTGCAGTCACTTTCACTCATCATTCAGGTCACTCCCTGCTACAAGGGTAGCTGGGAGATAGATTCTGGACTTGAGCCCAGGAAAAAGAAGTGATGGCTTTAATTTGTTAACTGCTTACTGAACCACATATGGTCAGAATGATTTTCAGTGTAGGTGGATATTTCATACGATCATGGCTGGATGTGATGGTGCACACTTGAAAAACAGCATCTGAGGAGGCTAAGGCAGGTTGATGGAAGTTCAAGGCCAGTCTCAGCAACACAAAGAGGCCCTAAGCAACTTAGTGAGACTCTGTCTCAAAATAAAAAATAAAAATTGCTGGGGATGTGGCTCCATGGTATAGTTCTCCTGGGATCAATCCCTGGTTTTATATACATACATTATATATATATATAATCCTTCTTTCCTTGATGACTTTATAGACAAACTTCATTTCTTTTTCCCTACTCAGTTAAACCTGAGGCTCCTTTTGACATAAAAGTCATCTATCGTGAGGAAGCCAATGACTTTGTGGTGACTTTTCATACATCACACTTGAAGAAGAAGTATGTAAAGCAATTAATGCATGACATAGCCTACCGCCAGGAAAAAGATAAAAAGGATTGGATGGTATGTAGATCAATCATGTTTCATAGTAAAAACTTTTAAATGTTATATAAGTTATTGTCGTAGAAGTACATTTGCACCAGAAAGTCTTAATAATTTTGTTTTCAGAATATACCCTTTACCAAAAGAAGCTCCCAATATTGGGTCAGCTTTGGGCCCCATATGCATGCACCTTTCCTAGCCTGTCCTTGTCTTGCTCTGATTTTCCCCCTTACTCTATTTTTGTCTTTATAATGTTTCTAATTCAGTTAGATAGTCACATAAATGGAGACCAAATGGATCCTCACAATGCAAAGGCCTCAAAAAGTGCCATGCCTAGTACCACACTCTTAAGCAAAACACTCTTTGAATAGTTAGGAAGAAGATGTGACCACCATTTGATTTGAGAATTTTGGGGAGCATGATGAGGTAAGGAGAAGAAGGGCAGATTCATCTCTGTTTTCTTTTTATTTTCAAGTCTGAGGTCTTAGTCATTGAACTTAGTATTCATTCTTTATTATCTGGATGGTTATTTAGCCTCTTTCTTCATGGTTTTCTGAGGTTGGACTATCTGGGTGTATTGTAAGGAAGTAGAAGAAGTGTAGAAGACTCCAGGTATTAGGTTCATCTTAAAGCACTACCTAAGGATGCCTTCTCTTTCTGGGGACTGAAAGAATGCCTACTTACTGCCACTGCCCTCCTTGCTCAGGCCAGGATCACCCTTGTTTGTTTGCAGTATGCAAATAACATTGCACAAACATACTCCCTACCCCAAACACTGGCTCCCTTCTTTTATTCACCCCATACACACATGGAGAGAGACTGAATGACATTAATCCTACTGTTTTCCATTATTCATCTAAAAATCGTACAAATGGAAAACAAATATTGGGGGAAAGGAAGAATTTTGAATAATGCTTCCAAGACTATCAGTTTGCTGTCTGGAGAAAAAAAATAAATCAGAAGTCTACCCTCCATCATACACTTATCTATGTAAACACACAATAATAAAAATTACAAGGCAATTTAAAACTTAGGATTATATTGCCACATCTACAGCTGATGGATCACTAAAATCTATATAAAGAGCTCTTATAAATCATTAAGAGACAAATATCACCATAGAACAATGAATAAAAAATTTGAAAAAATTGCCTATATAAGAAATATGTAAATTTAGTAAATATACAAAAACTAATCCAACATATGTAAATGTAAATAACAATGAAATAAGATTTTCAATCAAATTTTTCCTTTCCTTTATTTTTCCTTGCTTAAGGATAATACACAGTGTTTGGGGAGACAATTGCCTCTGTATTGCTATTCAAGATGTAAAATCATCTTTCTGGAAGGATATTATCTTGCTCACTAAACTATGCTGTCCTCTCCCCTTGCCACATGAAAGGGGAAAGAAAGAAAAAGAAGATACTGAATTGTGAGGAGGAACTGGTAGCCTGGGACAGACCTACCTCTTCCCAAGCTTGGAGACATCACCACCTGTATAAAGACCTATTCTATCACTGTTCTCTTTGGCTGCTCATGCATCATTTATGAGCTCACACTCTCTGTCCCTAATTCTGCTGCTGAGCCCTCTATGTATTTAAGCTCCTTAGTCTGACAAATATGAGAGAACTTCAAGAGGGTGCCTGTGTGACTCAAGGAGTTGAACTTGAAGTAATTTGAAAGATCTAGGCAACACTTCATTTTCTATCCTAAAAATATATTGGCACATTTTTCTCCTTAGCACGTGAATTTATCCAACACAAAGCTGACTCTCCTGCAGAGAAAACTGCAACCTGATGCAATGTATGAGATTAAAGTCCGATCCATCCCGTATAGTGAATATTATGAAGGCTTCTGGAGTGAATGGAGTCCAAGTTCCCACTTCAGAACTCCAGAAGTCAACCATGCAGGTGAGGATGGCTATAGGAAGTCCTTGTCCCCTACAATGCTTTGTGTGTCAAAGTGTGGGAGAGAAAGTGAGATGGACTTGCTGCACATAACACCTTAGGACTCCCCCTGGAGGGTGTCCTTCCCCTTTTTTGCCCCTTCTATGAAGAATAAGGGAACAGGGGAACTGTGTCTTTAATAGCTCAGAACTGAGACAGCTTGTGTTGATGCTACTGCCTCAGGTGTTTGTGAGAGCTCCTGATATTTCTCAACAAAATCCCTACTTACCACCTCCCATTTATCACTTTTGGCTAGGATTCCAATGGCTGGTCTCTAAGATCCCTCTAGGGAAAACTTTCTCTAAGGCAGGTAGGCAGGATAGTTAAGCTGTCTCACTTCTCCTTTTCAGAATGTCCTTGGCATGTAGGAGATAATAATGACCAGAAGAACCAGAGAACATGACTCAGGAAGGTGCTTGAAGCACCAACATAGACCTTCCATTTAGGAGGTTAGGGGAGGTTTTCTACTAAACCAGCCCTCATCCTCACTCTGGAACTTGTTGCACCTGCAGGATGAACATTCATCTCATCACTCTCTGCTTTGTCTTCTTCCTCTTGATGGTGGGCATCAGGCAAAGAGTGGTGGTATCTTTGATGCTCAATCACTTTTATATTTCGAGTGACTCATGTTCTTGCCCTGGTCATCCAAGTCTGTGCCACATAAACCTGGCACATCAATTTATTTACTAAAGAACCACTTACCAAAAAATAATAAATAATCCTGCACTACTAAATAAACTCAAACCATCCTGAAAAATCTATCCCAATGTATGCTTACTGAATACTAACCCTTGTCTATGCTTGTGTTTCAGGGGAAATGAATCCTGTTTTACTGATTATCAGCATTGTCAGTTTTATCTTGGTGGTTCTGTTGGTCATCTTAGCCTGTGTGTTATGGGAGAAAAGGTAACTTTCTTTAACTAATCAAGAGGGTGATTATGTGGGATCCTAAACAATCAGAGCTTGAGTGCCACTTATTATTGAGAAAACGGCAGAGGGGAAGCAGAAACTTCAGAAACCATAACACCCAGTATCCTCTCCCATCTATAGGTGATAGTAAATTTCCAGTTGATTTCCTAAAAGGCAAAAATACATAAATAATCATAAGGCAAACTCTCTTCCCAATAAGAATTCTTTAACCAGTGTTTCCCAACCTTTTCCTCCAAGGTCTCCTAAGGAGCATTGAAGCCATCAACCCTGGCAATGCAGAATATTTGTGGCCCTTACTTTCCACACTCAAATTCACGAGATTTTTATATTCTACCCTATGAAAGAGTCATGGTATGGGGGGTGGGGTTGTGGCTCAGTGGTAGAGCGCTTGCCTAGCATGCGGGAGGCACTGGGTTCAATCCCCAGCACCACATAAAAACAAAAATAAATAAATAAATAAATAAATAAATATATTGTGTCCATCTACAACTAAAAAAAAATATTTTAAAAAAAGAAAGAGCCATGGTTGTTTCTTCATAAAAATGATTTTTTAAAATATGCTTGAGTTCTTACTTAATGTTCTAGGAAGACATTTTCAATTTAGGAGCACATATCCTGGCATTACAAATATTCTGATTTGAAAAGCAGTACTTTAAAGCAATTTCCCAAAGTAACTGAGAATATATCCCCACTTCCACAAAATTTAGGGAAAAGAAATTACTGCTAGTAAAGAAATGGAATAAGATGGCAACATCTATATTGGGAATAAATGATCAGGTCAAATTTCATTCCTATAACTACATTGAAACTACCACCTCATTGTTAGCCTCATGATTCCTCCCTTCTAGGGCTCTTTTCCAGAGGTCTTTCATGGTCATGTCCTCTTCACAGAGTTTAATACTCTGTCCATGGTACTCAATAAGTACAGCATAATTATAAAACTACTCTTCTGATTCCTGGCTCAGAATAAGTAGAAAGGCCTATTGTGTCTTCTCCCTCTGCCATTCATTTCATATATCAGTGTCCTCTGATTGCAGGATTAAGCCTATTGTATGGCCCACTCTCCCTGATCATAAGAAGACTCTGGAACAACTGTGTAAGAAACCAAAAAAGGTAAGTGCTTTTGGTGCTCAAAGAAGCACTCTGTCAAGAATGATTTTCTAGGGAAAATAATATCTGAACCTCTACTTTTGGTCTTTAACACATCCCATAAGATTCCTTCTAAGATCCTAGGTGTATCTCCCAGGAGGTAGAAAACCAAAATGAACTACATGTCTCAGAATTTGTAAGGTTCTCAAGCTAGGGGGCACCACAAGTGGTCACTTCAATTCCTGAAGTGTCCCAGCATCTCCAGAATAAAAGGATCAACTGAAGAACATTTGGCAAACTCTTCAAAAAGTCCTTTAGGCATTTATTTCTCTGAACCAATCATTTGGTGGCACATCGCTCTGTGCCATTCTAATGCCTCTCTCTTTTTCTGTGCAGAATTTGAATGTGAGTTTCAATCCCGAAAACTTTTTGGATTGTCAGATTCACGAAGTGGATGGAATTCAATCTAGAGATGAAGTGGAAGGCTTTCTGCAGAATACTCTTCCTCCACAGCTAGAGGAGTCTGAGCAGCAGGACCTTGGTGGGGATGTGCATGGTCCCAACCAGCCCTCCAGGATTGCAGCCATTACCCCAGAAACTTTCAGAGGAGATTCATCCCTCAGATGCCTGGCTGGGAATGTTGGTGCATGTGCCACCCCATTACTCCCCTCCTCCAGGTCCCCAGACTGCAGGGAGGGTGGCAAGAATGAGCCTCCTGTATACCAGGGCTTGCTTCTTAGCCCTGGAACTACAAACAGCACCCTGCCTCCACCGTTTCCTCTCCAATCAGAAATTCTGACATTGAACCCAATTGCTCAGGCGCAGCACATCCTCACTTCCCTAGGACCAAATCAAGAAGAAGCCTATGTCACCATGTCCAGTTTTTACCGAAACCAATGAAGAGTAAAAACTCCAAGTCTGTCCCATTACACCTAACAATGGTTTCTCGGAGGGAGAGTCAAGAGTTTCTACTCCTCCTCATAGCACAGAGAGAACAAAGTTAATTTAACCCCACTACATCATCCACAGAATTTTGAGACATCACTTTGACCAGATGATTCATAACATTCAACATGAGGCGACAACATTCTTCTTCTAACATGTTGATTTGGACATTAGGTTTTCAATGACCCAATGAATTAACTATTTAAGGGGAAAAAAACAGGAAAGAAAAAAATAAGAATGAAGGAAAGGATGGAGAAGGGAAGGAGGCATGAAGGAAGGAAGGGAAGGATATTATATTATTGTTGATTATTATGCTACTATATATCCAATGCTGCACTATGTGCCCTGCACATCTTGTCTCACTTCATCCTCACAATAATCCTGAGGTGGGTACAATTATTTTTTTTATTATCCTCTTTTTTATAAATGGTAAAATTGAGAATGAAGGGTTTAAGTAACTTGTCTAAGTTGCCCACTTGGTCGGGGGAGGGAGCCAAGGTCTGATGCGATCTCCCTGAGCCACAATCCTTTCTCTTAACTAGGGATTACCCTGTTCTTGAGTGCAAACCTCACTAATAACTGGGGGGTTAAATGATTTATTATCCAACATGGGTCACTTTCGAAAGGGAAAGGGGAAATTATTAAATAATCACTCCAGAACAATAAGCATAAACTGGGACCATCCAGACAAACTTAGACCCATGATCACCTTCATGTAAATGGCTCTGAGGAAGACAGTGGGGAACAATGTGAACTATCATGGCTGTCATTCCTGTCAAAACAAGGGGAAGAAGGCAAGAAAAAAAGCTGCCATGCCCATTGGATTTTGTTTTTCTGAAAATGAGCTCAGGAAGGAATAGACTTGAAACCCAGAATTTCTATTGTTCATTGTCAAGACCATGAGCCTCTTTCCGCCCCACCCAACTCCAACTATCCAGGATGGCAGAAGAACCTATTGCTGGCCCTGGACAGTAGGACATTTTACCAATGAGTTGGGGAATGGCCCCCTTCTCTGTGTGTAGACCCTGCCCAGATTGTTCCCAGTTCTACAGCTCTGGATGTTGCCAAGAACTTTAGGGAGACGAGGCCCCCCGCTGAGGATGGAGAAGAATAGAATGTGAACATTTGACATCCGTTCCATTTCCTTTCTTGGTCTGGATAAATTTCTCACAACCAGATCAAACCAAATCAAGGAAGCTGAACAACGTCAGCAAACCCCTCTCCCACATGCCCCTGACCCTGTCTATGGAATCACACAAGGCAGAGGTGGCCCAGGGAAGTGAAGGACATGGGTTCAGGGTTTTGTTTAGGGTTTATAGTTGTTTGTGTTTTGAATTTTCTTTTTTGTTCTGTTTGTATTTTGTTTAGGAAAACTAAGAGTTATTTTTTTTTTAATTTTTGTGTTTGTTCCGTGCTGTCTGTGAAGGGGGTTTTAAGTTGTGGACTAATGAATCCTATCTATTGGCTCATTAACTGGCCTGACTATTGGCCTACTAATATATCAAACCATTTTATTCTTCTGATAACTGTTTTTCCCTTCTTTCCTCCACATTAGTAGGAATGACTACAGTATCATAAATACCATGACCATTTAATTTTGTGCAGTGTTTCTGTGATTTTAAAAATACTTCTATAATCATTCACTTTCATCTCCTTGACAAGCATTTATAGAAAGCCTTCTATGTGCTAACCAGAGTGTTAGGAACAGGAGCTCTGAGGACACATAAGAATGGGTCCCTGCCTCCTAGGATGCAAAATTTAACAAAGGTTACAGCTTGTAAGCAAATGCTTATTTGCAAAATTCTAGAACAGAGGCAGGTTGGAAGCACTCTTTTGAAGACAGGGAAAAATGCTACCAAAATGACATAAATTTGCATAGAGGAAAAGTAGAATCTGCCTGGTATATAAATAGCAAAAGACGTTTACAACAGGTGGACGGGTGATATGTACATTTTGTAAACATGGAAGCTGAGCCTCAAAGAGGAGGTCACACAAAGTTATGCCAACCTTGATCTCTAATATCCACAAAGGTTCTTTGAAGGATTTATTATTATCTTTGGCTTATGAGAAAATTGGGACACAAGACAGAGAGGACTGGTAAATCTCTCAAACTTGCATGATGAGCTAGGACTAGGAATCATAATCTTGTATCCCTGATGTAAATAGACAGTCTTTTTCAGAAAGGAAAAGATAACTGTAGAAAATCATCAAAGTCCTTCTCCAGCTTTAAAACCCTCTGTTTCTATGTTGTTTGGTATTTTGTTATAACTTGCATTTAATGTGCCTCTCTGTAATTGAAGGTATTGAAAATCCACGTATGATATAATCACAACTGCTGCTAATGCTTGATTATATATTCAGGACTATATAATGCTAGATTGCTGATTGGTTTTCCCTGATGCCGTCTTTCATTAAGAAAGAAAAGCAAGTCAGAGACAATGTATAAATCAGAAAGTCAACTGCCAGTTCCATATAGCATAAAAGGAAAAGACAATTGGGAAATAGCCAACTGATTTGATCAAGCACAGATCCAGGATGCCCTGGACTGTTCAATCTATTTTCTAGCTTTTGTTTCTCTCTGTTCAGTATAGTTTCCATGGGAATTGGCTTCAGAAAAATCCAAGTATGGGCTATTTCAGATGTGTTGTGTGTACTTGTGTTTTCTTAGCTCTTCTGAAAGTGATGCAAGACTTGGAACTAGTCAAGAAAATGGTGAGAATATATAATGGGGAGCCTGAAAATGATACCCGTGAGATGGCATTTTTATCAGCTTAGTGGTGTTTCTTTAGGGTTATTAAAAATATCCATTATTCACTACAGCAAAGGTCTCTGATTAGACAGTTTATTTTCACAGGCATTACTAACATTTTGTAGAACTGCTACATCTATAAATGTAAGATGATGTAAGATGTTTGTTACCATCTCATATTTAATTAAATGCTATGGAACTCTTGCTGACTGTACTGTGTTCTGTGAAGACTGTAGATAGAGGAATGTTAGAGTCTGTAAACAAGTCAAGAATGGTGCCTGGCATTTTGCAGAGGGAGTGGTTTGTGAAGTAACGCCAGCGAGCCATTAAGTGTGGAAATTCCTTATTGGTTGACTGCTGTATCTAGTTTATGTTAATTAAGATAAGCTGTGTGGAATGTATATATACCCCTCCGGTCCTACAATAACTCCCACTCCTGCTGTATCAATCTACACAAGTTGTTTGTCACCCTCCGGTTATTTTGCTGCAGCCGGACTGCGCAGAAAGGACCACAGGTCTCAAAGACACTGGAAACATCCTGTCATTTACTGTCATTTTACAGGTTTGGATTTCCAGAGAAATATTTTTTACACCAATTAATTGTCAACTCACAATTAATAGCAATTTGTTGAGGACTCACACTGGACTGTTCTACATACTGCTGGATCCTGAGGTTAGAGAGATGAAATGGGACACAATTACATCTACATGCAAATTTACAATTACATCTGACATTTTTATATGTAAATGCAATTGTGTCCCACTTCATCTCTCACAATTACAGGGAACAAAAGATACATAGGACTGGTTACAATGTCATACCACTGCTTTAACACAAAATATCTGTCAGAATTCTTAGCTTTCAGCAATAGAAACCAATCTGGGCTAATTTTGAGGGGAAAAAAAGAAGTTATTTTTAAGGGTTACTAGAGAGCTTATGAAATATCTAAAAGCCAGTCTTGGAAGCCACACAGACACCCTGCATCTCTGACACTGGAACCTCCAGAAACTGAAAAGAGCCACTTCTGCGGCTGCCGCCCCACCTCTGAGTGTCGCAGCATCCAGCAGTTTTACACCACTGTCTGGGGGGTGAAGGCAGAGCTGGGGCCTGTGTGGACCTCAACAAAGCCTCGCCCCTGTGCTGGGCCCTAGCAATGGGAGCAGAGAAGAGAGCCACTGGCATTTGTAACTTCTACAGGAGGAGGCAAGCACTTCTTTGGAGATGGACATTCCCTAAATATACAAAGGAGGTTGTGCTCTGGGTGAGGGGGTGGGGGGGAGGACACAAACAGATGAAGGATGCTTTAGGGAAGAAGTGCCAAGAAGGGACAACACAGGAGAGGTCACACTGACATGATGTTGTAGGAGAAGCCAGATGCCAGGCAGCCTGCTGTGCAAGGATAAGCTGGGGTGAGCAGGGGGGTCTTTCCTGACAGAGGTTCAGCCTCATGGAGCTGTGAGAAAGGAACATTTGGGAATTACAAGCACAGCAGCTGATTCCTCCTTAGCTGTCTCATTGGTGGATTCTCTAGAATGTCAAAAAAAAAAGAGTGCTTTCAATTAAAAAAATGGATATTCAACTTGAACTTTCACTCTAATTTAAAACATATGCTCGTATATTCATTAACCATTTACTTGTTCTGTCTTAATCCACTTAGGCTGCTGTCCCAACATACCACAGTCTGAGTAACTTACAAACAGAAATTTATTTCCCATAGAAATTTTAGAGGCTGGGAGTCCAAGATCAGGGTGTCAGCATGGTCTGGTTCTGAAGAGGACTCTCATTCAGATTGCAGACTACTAATTTCTCACGGAGTCCTTAAGTCGTGGGAAGAGTGGAAGGGTAAGTTTCCTTGTCCTATTTCATGAGGTCCCACCTCTTAATACCAACAACTCAGGAGCTGGAATTTCTAAATATTAATTCTGAGGGAACACAAATATTAGGCCATAACATATTACAAGGTCATTGATTACATTTCCCCTTTACCTTTCTTAGGTAACACGAACCAATAACACATCATCTACTATTTCTAGTTTGCCCTTCTTTAAAATTGGAAAGAATTTTAGGAACTCACAAAGCCAGACACCTATGTTTTTAAAGATTATCTACCTCTAGATCATCTATTATCATTTTTCCACATATTTGTCAGCAATATTCTTTCAATATGCCATTATCAAGTCTTTTCAAATCTTTCAAAGTAGTTCTCATAAATCAATAGCTGTCTTTCCTTGCATAATCATATTTCATCAACTTGTATAATACAATCACAAAACAAGTTCTAATGACTCAAACAAATTTGGGGACAGACATCACTGAGTTGGTGAGTTCACATTTCAGTTGGTGGGGGCAGGGGTACATTTAAGGACAGTGTGCTGGCAGCCGAGTCTCAAGGCAAGTGTTAAAATATTTAAACAGACAATGAACAGTGCCAATTCATCAGATGATTCAGTGAAATATTCCATGGGTCTCTACCCAACTCAACATTCCTAATCCAGAGAGTCTGCAGAGTTGTGGCTGGAGATAAGGCTTGGCCGAGTTGGGGCCCACAATTATATGTAAGTTGTGACAATCTAAGAAACTGTTATTTAGTTGGAAGAGCCTGGGAGTACTTGGAAGAAGTTTAATCAGGAGTGTGGCATAATAAATGTCATGTGAATATCAGATTTTATGGGGGAATCATGTTTATGGAGAAATCTTAGATTCAGTAAATATAAACATGAAACAGGTTTGATGTCTCCCTAGTCACTCTTCTCAAAGGTGTTCTATTGAATCCTCCTTTGTGAATGAGATTACTTTCATTGACCAAATCCTAATTCAATTTTATTTGACAATGTAGTCTCACATTTATGTCAGTTTCATACACATCTCTATCATAGGCTTATGATAAGAGAGACTTAGAAAGAAAGCGAGAAAATAGCTTCTGTTTCTCCACTCCTCACCCTTTTCCTCCACCTTTTTTTTTTCTTCCTTCCTCTGCTTCCCCTTTGGAACCTCCTCCTCCTTAAATTTTTTTTAGCATCTTAAAATACCACACATTTCTTATCTCACAGTCTCTGTGAGTCTTACGTGGTTTAGATGAGTCCACAACTAAGATGTTGCTCAAGGGTTGATTCTCTTCTGGAGGCTCCACTGGTGAAGGGTTCACTTCCGAGCTTACTCAGGTTATTGGCAGAATTCATTTCCTTGTGGTTGTAAAACTGAGAACTCCTTGCTGGACTCTTGCTGGCTGTCACTCTCAGCTCCTAAAGATCCTTACCATGTGGGTCTCCACAAGTTCTCTTACCACATGGCTGCTAGCTTCTTCAAAGCCAGCAAGACAGAGTGAGTCTACTAGCAAGACGAAGCCTTAGACAAGCAATGCAATCACAGGAAAGGCATCCCATCACCTTTCCATATTCTAGTGGATGAAACTAAGTCAAAGTTCTCACAACGTTCCCCGGTGCATGTTTACCAGAAATTGGGAGACATGGGAGCCACTGTGAAGACTATTAAGACACAGGCAACTCATCATGCCATTTTTCACCCAGCCTCTTGGTTAACTTTTCAGTCAAATTCAGATTCCTTCTCCTCCCATTCTCCTGAGGGCTTTATATATACAGTGTTATGGGTTGGATTTTGATGCCCCCGAAATTCACGTGTTGAAATCCTAACACCCAATAACTCAGAATGTGGCCTTATTTGGAGATTGGTTCTTTACAGAGGTAATCCAGTGAAAATGAGTGTAATAAGGTGGGCCCTAGTCCAATATGATTGATGTCCTTATAAAAAAGAAAGATTCCGGGGACACATATGCATAAAAGGATAAAACTATGTGAAGATGAAGGCAAAGATCAGGGGTGACATTTCTGCAAGACCAAGAATGATAAAGATTGCCAGTAAATCACCCGTGGCTAAGAAAGAGGAATGAAATAGGCTCTTCTTCATACCTCTCAGAGAAGCCAAACCCACCAGCACCTCCATCTCAAGATTTCAGCCTTCAGAACTGTGCAACAGTAAATTTGTCTTGCTGAAACCAATTTGTTAATAGAGCCTTAGAAAACAAATATAAGTAGTACTGAGGGAGAGGCATCTGTAGTCACGTGATATCTCTGGGCTCCCCCAAGCTCTGGATTCCTTGTCTTGTCTTTGGATATTGTCATTTTTATTGCACCTAATGCTGAATGAAGTATGAGGAGACATATTGTCCTTCTGACTTGCATGATCTGCACACTATTAATGTGTCTCCATGTGTTGTCCACAAGGCCCTTTTTAATCCTCCAATCATCTCTACCCCTTGAAGCATGGAAGGATTTGACTACTCCTTGCGTCACTTAGGAGTATCCATTAATCTCTGAGAATACCCAAGTCCATTCCTTGACCATTGCTGCCTTATCCCATGGCCAATGCTCATTGAGAAGTTTCTCCTTAAATTGAAGCCTTTTCCTCCTCCCTCCCTCCTTCCTTCTCTTTCTCTTCTCTCTCATTCTCCTCCTTTTCCTCTTCCCCCTTGTTTGGTCTAGATCCTCCTGGACTAGGAATTAGAAGACTAAACAATGTATTTATTTAGTTTACTGATTGTCATTGCTTCTCTAATACTAATTGGCCATCAGTACAATTTTTGTTCCTAAAATTAAACACTAGTTGGACATGTATGTGTGGTGTGGTATGTTGGTATGTGTATGTGTATGTATATTAGAAGGATTGTCCAACAGACGCCACCATATGTTTCTTGGCCACCTGCCCTTCCTTAATGCCCTCCCTGGAAGGGACCCTACCCTCCCTACTTTTTTTTCTTAAGGAGATCTCAGGGCATCATGCCTAAGGGTGAGATTTAATTCATCTGGTGTGAATAGCGGGTGCCCATATTAATTTCAAAAGTCCTCCAAGTGATTCAAATATGCAACCAAACCAGAAAACCACTTTTACAAAGACTGGGAATTTCCTGCAATTTGAGCATATATCTGAAATTTTAGTGGCAGCCATCAAGTTTGTGGTGATACCTGGAACATAGTTCTTCATTCAGATGTTGAATATTAATGGAAAATAAACACAGAACCTACATCATGCACAATTCATGATTCATCAATTGACAAAATATTAAAACTAGTACCAGCATTTTCATTTCACTAACAAAAAATGATAATGTCTAAATTAATGACTGCCAGAACTCTGGCCTACATAAAAGTCCACCTCCTATTCTTCAAATATTAAGAGGGTTTCCAGGACTGGCATTGTGGCTCAACGGTAGAGGGATCGCCTTGCAAGTGCAAGACCTGGGTTCAATCCTCAGCACCACATAAAATAAATAAATAAGTAAATACATACATACATACATACATAAGTGAAATAAAGGTATTGTGTCCAACTACAACTGAAAAATAAATATTTTTTTTAAAAAAAGAGGGTTTCCAAACACAAGGCTTCTGCATTCACTGTACAATGACTGCCTCCTCCTTATCCTCCAGGTCCTTGCTTCCATGTGACCTTCTCACAGAAGGGGTCATCCTGTCAAAAACAAGACCCTCCTCCTGTTATTCTCTACCATGAGACCCTGTTTATTACTTCTAAAACCTCTTTCACGATATTAATTACCTTATTTTTTGTTGATTGTTGTCATTGACTTTCTTCATATATAAACTCCAAGTTCTAGGCAAGCTCTGCCATCTTTTATTCTTAGAATAAAATGGGTGTTTAGTAAATATGAGTAGATGGAAGCAAGAAAGCAAAGGAATTCCTTCTCTGACAAGAGAAAGTTGACACAAGGACTTACTTTGTCTTGGTCTTAGGCTCACCTTGGACTTGATTGTCTCATCCAAAAAGTGGGTAGAGAGTTTGCAAAAGTTCCTAACTCTCCTGAAATCTACACTCCTGTCCACGGGGAAGTGTGGAGTCATTCTAAAGAAGAAATCTGATAAAGTCACTCCCCTAGCTAAAACCTTCCAGTGGCTTCCCAAAATGGCAATGAAGCCTCTGGGCAACCTTGCATATTAATTTCTTATGGCTGTTGTTACAAATTATCACCAACTTAATGGCTTAAAACAACACAAATGTATTCTCCACAGATCAGGGAGCCAAATGTTCCAAATGAGTTTTAGGGAGTTAAAACGCAAATGTCAACAGGACTGTATTAGTCCTGGAGGCTCCAGGGGAGAATGCATTTCTTGGTTTTGTTCATTACTAGAAGCCACCTGTATTCCCTAGCTCATGGCCCCTTCCCCCATCTTCAAAATGAATAACTGTCATCATCACAGTGACGTGTCTAACTGAAACCCTATTGCATTACTCTTGTGATTACATTTTTGGGGGTTCACCCTAATAATCAAGGATAGTCTCTCTATATTGAAACCCTTACCATATCCTATCTGCAAAGTCCCTTTGGCCATGTAAAGTAGCATATGTATATGTTTCCTAGATTAGGGAATAAACTTCTTGGGACGGGGCATTGTCCACCCTACCCAATCTAGTTCCTACCTACACTTCTTCCTTCACCTCTTGCCATGTTTACATTTAGCTCAGGTATCTCTCAGTCACTGAACTTGACACTTATTATTCCCATTTCCAGCATGGTATATCTCTCAAGACTACTCACAGACATTGATTGCCTCTTCTGGAAAGGCATCCCTTGACAAGCCAGGATGGCTCAGCTGTGTATTCCTACAGTACCTTGCACCTACCTCTAAGTCACCACACTGATTAGTAATTACTTAATTCATCTGACTCCTCTATGGACTCTTAAGAATTCTGGCATAGAGGACTATGATTGCTGGGTCTCTTGCTAAACACAGTACCTAAAATCTAGTAGGCATTCAATCATAACATGGAATAAATTTTTAAAATGAATAAACACACTATCAAATAATACTTAATAGCCAAATTGTTTCTTCATTACCTTGAAAGAGAGAACAAAACCAAGCGAAGCTGATCAGACGGTGGCAGGCACCACATCCCTGAGAGAGTAGCACATCTGGGCAGCCACGTGCAAGGAGTCGGTTGCCTTCCCTATCCACAGTTCCCTCCCCAGCTGCATTCTCAACCACCGTAACCACAAAAGTGGGGAAATTATAGAGTGGGGTGGGTCAGGCGAGAATTTTCCAAAGCTTCTTTTCTCTGATGAATATCTGTATTTAAAATTTTGTTTGTTCATATATTTAGTTTATGTTAGGTCCACATTGAAGTCCACCTCAACTTCTGAATTTTAATGACAAGTGGCATTTGTATGGGCATTGTGTATAGCTTGAAATGACACAGCTGTTCATACCAAGAAAGTGTGTTGTGTTAGACTTGGTGGGTCCAGGGAACACATCAAAACTCCTTAAGACACTGTTAAAAACCAAATGGAAAGTCAACAAGAAGCAAAGCCCCTGGAAAATACAGTTTAATATATTGAAAAATAAAGTTTAAATGCTGGATTCTGCTGAAACCCTTGAATTGATCTAGAGGACTCCTCAACTATAAATTATTTGAGCTAATTTTCTTCTATTCTAGGTAAAGATTCCTCATCAAGAAGAGCAGAAGAATTCTTAGAGGCTAACAAGGACATTTTATGCTTTTTGTCCTGCAAAGTGTTAACTGCAGTAAGCATTAGGTTGAAAAAAATACAGAATAATCAAAAAGCATTTTAATGTTAAGTTTATCCACTGATAGAACCAAATGTGACTTTTAGAGCTTAAGGAATCATCAGCTTAGTTACACAAAAATCTAATATCAAAACCTTATAGCATGAAACTGATAAACATTTTATAAAATCCATTTTTATACAATAATAAACTTTCATGAATTCAACAGTAATCAATGTAGATTTGAATGATTTTATTTTTTAAGCATAAACCTTGGTAAAATAATAATAGAATGTAGCCACCATTGTGTTCAATGGGGTACTGTTAAAAGTACTCCATTGAGGATGGAACTAGAGACCATTATGTTAAGCAAGATAGCTTAATGTTCCTGTGTTGTCGCTCACATGCAGAAGCTAGACAGAAAAAAAGGAAAAAGGTGGGGGTGGATCTCCTGAAAATCACAAGGAGATCAGTAGAAGAAAGGGAACAAGTGATGGGAGGTAAGGATGGAAGAGGGAGGTGCTAGAGAGTGATATTGGTCAAATTATATTGTTATATTGCATATTGCACGCATGCATGCACAAATATGTAACAAATTCCATCAATATGTACAACTATAATGCACCAATAAAAAAAAGTGGGAAAAAATACTCCATTAAGTTTAAGACAAAATAAATTTTAAAACAACAGCTAATATTGTTCTAGAAATGCTGGAAAATACAATTAGATTAGAAGACAAAGTAAAAGCATAAATATTGAAAAAAGAAAACCAAATTATCATTTTTGGCAGATTAAATTATTGTAAATTGAAAAAAGCAGGGGGTCAAATTAAAAAATAAATGAAAGATTTCATTACGGTCTTTGATCACAGTGGTTATATTTATTTATTTATTTATTTAAGTCCTTACTATATTTTTAATATTAAACTAATATTTGATTGTACCCAAATTTCAAGAAACATAGATATGTATACTGTAGCAAGTACAAGATGTCTCTCTCTAATTTCACTCCTCAGAAATAATCATATTTAATAATTGATATGCAACCTTCCAGATGCTTTTCTATACATATATTGTTATCCTAAATATAATTGGGAGAAATCAATGTTCAAGAATACTCTGTATAATTTCAGAGGAAAAAAGAATACAGAAAAAAGTAACTATACAAACATTTTGAAAATTTGATAAAATAGCAATCAAAACAAGCAATGGCATAGAATAGAGAATCTATGAATCCAGATCCAAGCAACTACAAAAAAATTCACCTATTTATGATTATCCCAGGGAGGAGTAGACTATTTAACCAATAAAAGTGGAACAATACACTAACCAGTCACAAAAATAAAGAATAAAATATATGACTTCTTGTTACAAAATAAATTCCACATGGATCAAAGATGGAAATAATTTTTAAAACAGAAACAAATATACTAGAAGACATGAGCAAATCATAATTTTAGGATGTGGAAAGTATTTCTAAATAAGACATGAAACACAGAAGTCATAGAGAAAAAGATTAATATTTTACAAAGTTTAGAGTGCTGGTAGTTTCTTAAGTTTTTATAACACATAACAAAAAGGAAGAGATTAAAATAAACTGAAAACTATAGTAAAGTTACAATAGAAAATAAAATGCTAATATTTTTAAAACTCAAAGAGTCTTAAAAGATGAAGAGTCCAAGAGGAAACTGATAAAAGCATTTTTCTTACAGGAAAAATTAAAACTGGCTATAAAAATACAAAAATACCATCAATCTCATTCAAAATAACAAAATGCAAAAGACATAAATGGGATAACAGTTTTGCCTTTCAAATTGTGAAGATTAAAAACAAGAGTAAACTTCAGTGCTGGGAAGGGTATGAGAAAGTAGAATTTCTCATATATACTGGTAAAAGTATAAATTAATAAAATTTATAAAAGGGTAATTTGAAAATATACCATAAAAGTTTAAATGTGTACACCCAAAAATTCTATTTTTAAGAATTTTTGCATAGAAACAATCTAATAAAATATATATGTATAAAAATATTTATATAGCATTGTTTATTGTCATCATTCGGATTTGTAGTTCTCCCAGAATCTCATGTGTAAAAAGCTTGGCTACCAGCTTGGTAATGCAATGAAGAAGTGTTTTAAACATTAGGAGGTGGGGCTCACTGGAAGAAGGTTGTGTCATTGGAGACATGCCCTTGGAGGAGTTATTAAGATTCCAGTTCATCCCTCTCAGTCTTTCTCTTTGCTTTCTGGCAACCATGAGGCAAGAAGTTTTGCTCTACTATGCCCTCCCTGCCATGATGTTCTGCCTCACCACAGGCCTAGAAGCAATGGGGTCAGTCAACCATGGACTGAAACTATAAGCAAAAATACATTTTTCCTCCTTTTAAATTGATTCTCTCAGGTATGTTGTCACAGAGATGTAAATCTGACTAACACACTTACATTTAAAAAAATGTAAATTCTAAATAGATTGTAGTATAACCATACTATGCAATACTAACAAACCATTAAAAGAGCTTTGGTATTTACATACAATATATACTTATAAAGAAAAGTGTCTGTGCCATTTTTTAAAGCTTCTACTAAAATGAAAGTTTCCAAAGTATCTCTTTATTACTCCTTCTCTATCATTTTCATCAAGAGAAAATACCAGAATGGGCAGTGTATCCATTAGTTATGGCTACACTGATGTTCAATAATGAATCAAAATCCAGTAGCTTTAAGAAACATTTATTCTCATAAATTGTTGCATGAGAGTTGAATGATCTAGTTTGGTCTCTACTAGGTGGTCATCTGCTAAGATGACCAGGTATCTCCAACTGTAGGAAAGTCAGCTGAGCTCATGTGGGTTCAGCTGGGAATGCTTCTGCTGCATGAGTTTTCTTTCTTCTGAAAATATCAGGCCTATTTGACTTAGGAGTTTTTTTTTTCATAGCAAAGGCACAAGAAGGCAAGAAGAAAAACACAAGAGTGGCTTACCCATCATTTCTACCTCATTTTCTTGGCCAAGCAAGTCATATAGACCAAGTTAGAATTAAGGGATGAAAAACAAATGCAGTCCCTCTTGTGAGGACATTCTGAATCACTGGCAAGGCAGGTGGATAGGGGAAGGGGGAAGAGTTGAGCCATTATGGAACCACCTACAGGAAGACTAAAGAACAGCTTAGGCCAGGTTTACAGGAGAACACAAGCACTGCCCCATCAGAGGAAGCTCATTCCTGTCTCATCCACACTACCGCAGACCAAACCACCTTCTTTACATTACTTAATGGGATGACTTTTTCCTCTACTTGTGATGGAAAAAAATAATAGTTGAGCTATGGAAGGATTTTAATATTCATGAGTCTTTAATAGTAAAAGTATAAATCATTTATTATAGAAACCCTGAAGTTAAAAACCCAACTACTCCTCTCCTAATCATGAAGTAGATTTTTTTTTCTCTCTTTAACATGACTGATCCAACTGAAGCATGCACCAGGATAATGTCATGTACTGATGAGCTTGAAATGACTTACTCTGGGATGAGAGATAGGTACCTGGTCAAAATAGAGGTGATATTCTTGAAACTCTAGCCAGAGCAGTTAGACAGATGAAAGAAATTAAAGGGATTATGAACTCCCATTTTTAGCCCATATACAGATTGCAGAATCACATCAATTACACATCCATTGATTTACATATTGCCATACTAGTGTCTGTTGTATTCTGCTAAGAAAAGTGTGAAAGATGATATATCAAGAACTATGTAATGTTTTGAACAACCAACAATAAAAAAAATAAAATAAAATAAAAAAAAAAAAAAAAGAAATTAAAGGGATACAAGTAAGAAAAGAAAAACTCAAACTATCATTATTTGCCCAGAATATGGTTATATACTTACAGGATCAAAAATATTACACCAGAAAATGTTCTAGAATTAATAAATGAATTCAGAAAAGTATCAGGATATAAAATCAATACCCATAAATCAAATGCATTTCTGTACATCAGTGATGAATCTTCTGAAAGAGAAATTAAGAAAACTACCCCATTCACAATAGCCCCAAAAAATAAAATATTCAGGAATCAATTTAACAAAAGAGTGAAGACCTCTACAGTGAAAACTACAGAACACTAAAGAAAGAAATGAATAAGACCTTAGAAGATGGAAAGATCTCCCATGCTCATGGATAGGCAGAATTAATATTGTCAAAATGGTCATGCTACCCAAAGTGCTATTCAGATTCAATGTGATTCCAATTAAAATCCCAACATCATTCCTTATAGAAAAAGCAATCATGAAATTCATTTGGAAAAATAAGAGACCCAAAGAAATCCTTAGCAAGAGTAAGAGAGGAGGCATCAAGATACCATAGCTTAAACTACACTACAGAGCAATAGTAACAAATCTGGCATGATATTGGCACAAAAATAGACATGTAGACCAATGGTACAGAATAGAGGACACAGAGACAAACCCACATAATTACAGTTATCTTATACTAGACAAAGTCACCAAAAACATACATTGGAGAAAAGATAGCCTCTTCAACAAATGATGCTGGGAAAACTGTAAATCCATATGCAACAAAATGAAATTAAACCCCTATCTCTCACCCTACACAAAACTCAACTCAAAGTAGATCAGGACCTAGGAATTAAACCAGAGACCCTGTGCCTAATAGAAGAAAAAGCAGGCCCAAATCTTCATCATGTTGGCTTAGGACCTGACTTTCTTAAAAAGACTCCTAAAGTACAAGAAATAAAATTAAGAATCAATAAATGGGATAGATTCTAACTAAAAAAACTTCTTCTCAGCAAAACAATGAGGCGAAGAAAGAGCCTACATTTTTGGAGCAAAGTTTTGCCACATGCATGTCAGATAGAGCACTAGAGAGAACAAAGATCCTTAGGTTTCTAATCCTTGGGTTTCTAGTCCAGGCAGTTGGAAGAATAGGACAGAGGACAGAGACCTAGATGCACATTTGGTATAAGTGGAAGATTGGGAAGGGTCAGCAAAGGGCAGGGAAGGAACAGTGAATTCTATTTTGGATGTGCTGATGTTGAAATAAAAATAGGCGACATATACAGATGTCTAAGATCTGGGCTCTTATCACCAAAGAAAGTAAGATCCTCCATCCCACCTTTGTTAGTAATTGACAATATGTCTAAGATCTAATATCTTAATGATGATATGATTTTTCTAAATTTCCCTCTACAATTTCCCTCTTTATTCATATTCAACTTTAATTTCAGTTTACTAGGTTTGCAAACCCATAAGTCCCCTTTTCATGACTGATTAAATCCTCTTGATTAGTTATTCCAATTAATAATCTCCAGATAAAATTATTCTCTTTTTGATTGAGTTTTCCCTCTAACATAACAATGAAAAAGCATCCTATTTCTGTAGTCAGCTCATTGGGGCTACACTGAGTCATTACAAATGACATGGAAATAAGACAAAGTTCAGAAAAAGTTGCTGTGATAATTTTTACACAATGTTAAAATAGAGGCATCTTAGTCCATTCAGCCTTCTATAACAAAATATCATAGACTGGAGTAACTTATAAATAACACAAATGTATTACAGTTCTGGAGAATGGAATCCAAGATCAAAGTACTGGGTCATCTTGACGATTAAATTAGGCTGACAGTTTAATCTGTTTTTCTCAGGCCAGATCAAGGGTCTGTTTCCTAGTTGCCTCATCTTGCTGTGTGACCCATGGAGGCAAAGAACAAACTCTGATGGGCCCATTTCTATGGCACCTTAAAGAGGCAAATAGACCCCCAGCCCAGGGAGACAAGACCAGATCCTAAGTGATTTAATTAGCATGTATAATGAACAAACCTAAAGTGAAGACTGTGTTCCCCATGCCAAACAGGTAGTCATTCAACTATTAAATACTGGAAAACAAAGATCAGAAAGGACATCTGTGTTAGTACCCTCTAGAGACTGCAAATGAGTATTTTGATCTCACTGGCAAAAAAAAAAAAACACATTAAACTGTCAGCCTAATTTCACTCAGTGTTTTAATCTTCATGACCTTTAATTTCAATTCAAGGGACCAAATAACTTCATAATTATAATTAGTCTTCATTGAGAGATCTGCCTTCAAGAGAAAAATTTTTCTTATATTCCAACATGAATAAATAACATGGTTCCAGTATGAAGAAGCAGTGATAAGACATTGCTTCCACATAAAAGCCCTAAGCATTTATGGATGAGAATTTCCTAGCTCCTGTCAAAAGCACAGATAAAGGATGAGTTGCCCCCACATCATTGTAGCACACATTCCAAGGCCTAGAATAATGTCATGAGTCCTAGGTGAAGGCTTGTTGAGTGGAAAAATCATTATGCTCTCTGATGGTTTAAGTTCTTTTCTTGGTTGCTAAGGAAAGAGACCTCAGATCTACACTTCTTCAATCTGGCGGATATCTCACTCTGGGTGGGCTACTGAGACCACCAAGCATGTTTGCATAATAAAGTGGAAGCCAATGGAGACCCGGAGTTCAAGAAGCAGGGACAACTAGTTGTCCACCAAAATTGTACTTTTCCCCCATGGAATAGATTTTCACTGACAAGAAACTTTCCTGAAAAAACTACCTTCCTGAGCCTCCCTTGCATTTAGATATACTCATATGACTAGTTATCACCAAATGGAACTCAAACATAAGAGGCATATGTCACTTCCAGACCTTTTCAGAGAGCTTTTCATCCTTGTCAATACTCTCTTTCTCACAGATATCACTGACTATGACATCCTAGAGAAACACAGAGCCACAAAATAAAAACAGTGTAGGACCAAAGATCACTACATAAAGGAAAGGTGTTCACTGACCATGAATATATGATATATATATATATATACACACACAAACATTCACACACATACACACACACACACACACACACACACACACATAGTCTGTTTCATGAATGGACAGTATATATATATATATATATATATATATATATATATATATATATTATATTTTGTTTGTACTTTTATAAATTTCTGTGTTAACTTATTCTAACAACTGACATTACCCTAATATACCATGTGTATATCCTTCGTACAGTTTAGTATTGAGAGTAAATTATTAAAGGCATTCATGCTTTTCTCTCAATTCCTCACTCTTAGGTGTGGTTCTTTCCTCAGGTGAGGAAACACAAGAATTGTATATATCACAGTAGATCAGTGTATTGACATTCTAGTTTTAGCATCACTTTCTTTGAGATTGCTCATAAGTCTCTTTTGAGAAATCGACCCAGTAGGCTAACAGATTGACATCTTTGAGACTAGGAGTCTGCAGGACTAAGTTCTAGACTATGAGAAATTCTCCAGCTAGAAAGTTATTTCTCTCCTACGCATGCCTGGAAGATATATATAGATACAGATATAGATATATACATATATAATATTTATATATAATATATGTACAATATTAACTTCATACTTTTATGACTTTGAAGACAAGCAGTCAAAATTCACAAACTGTTATGACCAACCCAATAATAAGCCAAACATACTGGAAATCCACAGCTGGAATCTTTTATCCTTCAATACACAAAGTTTTAACTGAAAACCAGAGACATCAACATCATAGAGAAGTTTGTGGAAAAATCAAATTCACTAATTAGGTTATAGTCTTAACCCAATTAGAGAATTAATTTCCTGATAGGGATTAAGAGTAGTAACTGAAGTGGTAGGGTATGGGAGATAGGAACTGGGAGTGTGGCTTTAGGGTATATATTTGTATCAGGCAAGTAGAGACACCTCTCTCTCTCTCTCTCTCTCTCTCTCTCTCTCTCTCTCTCTCTCTCTCTCTCCCTCTCTCTCTCTCTCTCCCTTCTGATCACTAGGTGAGTTGCTTTCCTCTGACACACTCTTCCACCACGATGTTCTGCCTTACCTTGAGCCCCAAGGGATGGAGCCAGCTTTCTATGGACCAAGACCTCTGAAACTGTGAGCCTTCAAATAAACTTTTCTTCTTCTACAATTGTTCTGGTCAGATCTTTTAGTCACAGCAGCGCAAAAGCTAACTAAAACAGAAGTTGGTATTGAGCAGTGGGGTCATTGCTATAACTAATTTGACCATGGGGTTCAGAATATTTTTGGAGCTTTTGGGATTGGTTGGAGGAATTTTGAGATATATAACAGGGCAGGCTGGAAGTGCTTTAGATTGTTGTAAGCAGAGATTAATGGCAGATTCTGGTGGGAGCTCAGAAGACCAGAATGCCAATAGGACTGTGGACGATCAAAAAGGGGCTCAAGAGGGTTCAGAAAAGGAGGACTGTATTGGAATTTGGAGTAGAGCCCATTCAGATTATGTTCTGGCTGAGACGTTGTCTGCATTCTGCCCGTGTCCTGAGACTTTCTGTGAGGCTAACTTTAAAAGCAATGGACTTCTTAATCTGATGAAAGAAATGTCTAGGCGGCATAGCATTCAGGTAGTGGCATGGATATTTTTGTGACTTTTAGACAGATTTATTGTGATAATAAGGAGTAGAAAGCAGAGCAGAAAGATTTGAAAAGCTTGGACTTGAAAGTTGGGAGTAAAACTGGACTAAGAAAGTTGCAGTTGTTAAAGACATTATCTCCACTAAAGACATATTAAAGACTTTGCCAAGAGATAATAAGAAAGATGACTTGAGAGCATCTTAGGAGCTGGCAAGACCACACCCATCTCAAGCTCAAGGGAGTAAAAATGAAAATTCTCTTGAGAGGAGACCAGTGGGGCACCCTTCTTGCACAAGGGGGCCTGGGAAGTTTTTCTACATGGTCAACTACCCAAGCACTCAGAGGGTGCTGCAACCCAAGGTCCCTGGAGGCTTGGCTACTGTTCAAGATGGCAGCAGACCTCAGCATCAACCACATGCTGCTGGCTTTACAGGAATGCAGGATGCTGAAGTGAGGGGGCTTATGGAGACTTCCACCGAGATGAAGGCCTTTGAGGCCAGGCAATGTGCAGCGGGGTCAGAGTCCCTGCTGTCACCCCCTGAGAAGGCAAAGTGTGGAAATTTGAGGAGGAAGTTGAAGTTGCAGTGGAGACCTCTAAGATTAAGAAATTCCAGTAACCTGGGACAGCATCCTAGGGAAGCTGCAGCAATGGAGCAGAATCAAGCCAACAGGAAGGCCACTTGGGCTGCACCCAACAACGCCACAGGGGAACAGTGACACAAGCCCTTTGGTGAGAACATCATGATGCCGTGGGCCCCAGACACCAGACATAGAGCTCCAGGACTTGTTTGCCCAGCTGGACTTCAGTCTTGCTTTGGTCTTTCTATGCCTCTAGCTTTGTGAATGGAAATACTTACTCTGTACCATTATATATTGGATACTTGTAAATTGCTTTTAATTTTACAAGATCTCACAGTGCGAGATTGCCTTGAGCTTCAGAGAAGACTTTGGAGTTGAACTCTGAGCAATCTCAAAACTGTTGAGACTATGGGGACTTTAGGGAATGGACTAAGTGTATTTTGCATTGTGTGAGCTTTGAGGGCCAGGGGCAGAATGTTATGGTTGGGTCTGAGGTGTCTCCCAAAAGCTCACATGAGACAATGCAAGAAGGCTTGGAGAAAAAATGATTGGGTCTTAACCCAATTGGTGAATTAATTCCCTGATAGGGATTAAATGGGTGGTAATTGAATGGCAGGGTGTGACTGGAGGAGATGGAAATTTGGGGACACGACTTTGGGGTATATATTTGTATCTGGCAGGTGGAGACTTCTCTCTGTACATTCCTATCATCATGTGAGTTGCTTTCCTCTGACACACTCTTCCACCATGATGTTCTGCCTCCCCTTGAGCCCTGAGGAATGGAGCCAGCCTTCTGTGGACCAAGACTCTGCAACTATAATCCCTCAAATAAACTTTTCTTCCTCTATGATTGTTCTGGTCAGATCTTTAGTCACAACAGTGAAAAATCTGACTAAAACTATCTCCATCGTTGACATCTAGATCAGAACGAGTATGTTAACTGCGTCCCCAGGTGACCTGTGTGCTCAGTAAAGTTTGAGAAGCCAGCTGCAGTCTTCTATCTCCTCTCCCACCTTCACTTATACCTCTTCTCCAAGGTGAAGGGCCTAGGGATATGTGCAATCGACTTACAGCTGTTCTAGAGGTCTGATATCAGCAGTTATTAGAGAAAGAGAAATCACTCAGGAATCTGACAGCACATGTAATATAAAGGAGCTTGAAAGTACCTTCAAAAAATCCCTTACTACTAGGTCCAAAACCTATGTCTCCAGTTCACCCCAAAGCTCCAGAAAGCCTCCATGGCTAACAATCCTCATTTCCTCTCTCCCTTGCCCTCTCCTTCACCCTAATAGGCTGACCCAATAAGTAGCTCTCTCCCCGAAAGCCCAGCCTTCAACCCAGTGAGGCCGCCTTCTTGTCCTCACCAGAAGAACTTATGTCCCCTGCTCATCCAAGTGTGGGAGTTTGCTGAGTTTACATCCCTGTGTTGAAATCTGAAAATAGAAAATAAAATCACACATTTCAGAAAAAAAAGTGAATTTTCTTTTATTTGTCTTTATGAAGAGAAACATCAAAATAAGTTCAGGAAATGTTACACACTTATATGTTCCTCCTATTCTTTTATTATGCCCCTCTGCTACAGAGTCCCAAGAAAGGAAATGAAGTGAAGGTCTGGAGAAATGTCCACAATTTTCCTTACAGGAGGAACAACTATAAAAAATACATCGTTTTTATCTAGGAACCACTTCCCCATCTCGGTTTGTGGTCTCCTTCTTTCCCTCCCTCCTTCCTTCCTTCCTTTGTTTCTGATTTAATCATATATATCCTCATGTATTTATGGAAATGAACACATTCCAGGTAATTAAGATTACTGAAGATTTATTGCCTCTAAAATCTCAGATCTTTCAGACTTAGTTTGCATCCCATCAAAATCCATAGATTTGGACTTCTTTCAAACTCAATCCTCTCTATGAAAGTCCCAGGTTTCCAAAAGAGTTAGTAGAGCAAAGTCATAATCTCCAGGATTTTGTCATCATCAAAATGAAATAGGCATCAGTGTCAATAGAAGCACTAACCCCTGCATAATAGTTCAGAAATTCTTCTTTTGAAACCTGAAGGGAGAAGAATGCAAGGTGGAAAAGGAAGGAAATTGTATCAAAACACACAAGCTACAGTAGAGCATGTCACATTCTTCCTACTGTGTGTGACTTGCCACTGGTCACCAGGCAGAATGGGGGCCGGCAGGGCTTGGCTTGCCTTCCCCTCTGAGGTGGTTTATCTGAACTGAAGCATTTACAAGGGCAGCCAGAGGCTCACTTACACCCAGCCCAGCTATGGTTCCCCATAGCCATCATTTTTTGTGGTAAACTAGGACCTCTAGATCCCTACAATACTATCCAATCAAGTAGCCCTTAGATTTAAATTAATACTAATTAAAATTAAGTATAATAAAAAAATTTTTCCTTGTTTGTACTAACTGTAACTGCTCATTAGCCACCTGGGGCTAGTTGCTGCCATTCTGGAAAGCACAGATAGAGAACATTTCCATCATCACAGCAAGTTCTTCTGGACAGCAATTCCCTAGAGCTTACACTGTATAACACCCTGAGGCTACTAATTCAGCCATCCTTCTGTATCCATGGTTTCCGCATCTGTGCATCTAACCTCCAATCAAAGATATTCAGAAAAACAAAACTGTGTGTACTGAACATGCACAGATGATTCTCTTGTCATTATTCCCTAAATAATACAGAATAAAAAGTATTTACACAGCATTTACATTTTTCAAGTACTATATGTATTCTAGAGATGATTAAAATATATGGGAGGATATGCATAGATTATACACAAAAACTATGCCACTTTATACAAAGGACTTGAGAATTAGAGAATTTCATGAATTTTCTTTGGCATCCTCGAACCAATCCTCTGTGGATAAAAAGGGAGAACTATACTTCAGAGTAAAGAAATCATAGCATAAATGAACAGAACTTTAGGTAAAAAGAGCCCAGATCAAACCCAAAGGTAGAGATAGAACTAGAGAAGGGAACACTTCCCAGGATCCTTAGCTTTCTAGGAATACATGATGCCTGATATTCAATGGCAGAGTGTAGAGATTCTACGTGGGGTGGTGGGGGTACTATATCATGGTTAGACCTAAGCTTGCTGTGCTAAGCAATGAAGTCAAGAGCAAAGATGCAAAGAGCAGGAATCAGCCCCTAGGTTTCTCTCTCTTCCCTATTAAACTCCCCTAATTCTTAATGTCAGCAACATTAGTTATACTACCCCCCTCCCCATGGTCCTAGAAACACCATTTGGAGATCGGCACACTGGAATCTTGGCTGACCTGGTAGGTGGAGGTAGTTCATCCCTGCAGGAAAAGGAATATTAGTATCACATTTTCAAGCTCTTGTTCTTAGCTATCAAAATAATAGTAATTATACTGTGTCCGTTTGAAAGTATGTGAGCAATGTGAACAGGGCTTTATCATTTTCAAAGTAGAAATTCTCCACCTATAACTGAAACATCACACCAATAACATTTTTAGATGATCCAAAAGCACCACTAGGGAAGGAAACTTTCAAAGAAGCAAGATCTGTAACATGATAGTTAATAAAAAGAAATGCAAAAGCTATATATACTCTTTTATTATAAGAGTTGCTCTTTGGAACCTTAAATTGAAGAAATTCTATTAAACCAGAACCATGCTGATGGCAAAGCACAGTCTGAGAATGTGACAAAATGACAAGGTTGGTGTTATAAGTTAAACCATATCTAATTTGATGGCTCCAAAACTTCTCAGTTTCTGATTCCTAAAAATGATGCCCCAACTCTTCCATTAAGACAAGTTCTTGCTTTCCATGCCTCCATAGCTACCACTAGACATACAGATAACTTTTGAAATAAAATACTAACTTTGAGATCATATCTATTGTGGAGATTGTTTTTTATCAAGCAGAATGTTATTTAGAAATTGATTTCTCTTCAATTTCTATTTTAAAATACTATCAAGAGCCAGGTACAGTGGAGCACACCTGTAATCCCAGTGACTCGGGAAGCTGAGGCAGGAGGATTGTGAGTTCAAAGCAGCCTCACAAAAGCAAGGCACTAAGCAACTCAGTGAGACTCCGTCTCTAAATAAAATACAAAATAGGGCTGGGGATGTGGCTCAGTGAGCAAGTGCCCCTGAGTTCAATCCCTGGTGCCAAAAAATACACACACACACACACACACTATCAATATAGGATTTACATATAGGAACACCTCTCTTTGTAGAAAATAGTTCAGCTTAAGCAATGTTATACAATAAAGTATGGTTGACTATTGACCTGAGACTGTTTCAAAAGATATGCAGGAATTTTGGGGGAGCTGGCATACTAATTATATTTATATGCAAATAGCATACAGGTCTCCCAGGATCTGTAAAACACATATTATACAAATATAGACAGGAACAGTCTTTTTAATCATCTTTACATTATTGACTTACTTAACAATCTTCCTTTTTGTTTTTAATTTAGATGAAATAAAAGCACATTTTCACTCAACCCATTTCTAAATTACTTCAATGAGTGGAGCTTG